>NW_027507060.1:0-163321 GCF_052324685.1 Brachyhypopomus gauderio | reverse complement strand
TAACAAGCTGTTTTATCATGTTTGTAATGTTACACATGCATTTCCAAACAAGTAGTAAGTCTTGTATTAAGGCGTTCAAACAGTGTTTGCTGGCGCTGTAAGCGCTCTAAACAGTGTTTCTGAGCATAACTTGGAGCAAAAGTGCAACTTTTGTAGAATGAACTGAAAACTCATATTTTGTTCTAAAACAGTGTTTGGATGTGATAACAAGCTGTTTTATCATGTTTGTAATGTTACACATGCATTTCCAAACAAGTAGTAAGTCTTGTATTAAGGCGTTCAAAACAGCGTTTGCTGGCACTGTAAGCGCTCTAAACAGTGTTTCTGAGCATAACTTGGAGCAAAAGTGCAACTTTTGAAGAATGAACTGAAAACTCATATTTTGTTCCAAAACAGTGTTTGGATGTGATAACAAGCTGTTTTATCATGTTTGTAATGTTACACATGCATTTCCTAACAAGTAGTAAGGCTTGCATTAAGGCATTCAAAACAGCGTTTGCTGGCGTTGTAAGAGCTCTAAACAGTGTTTCTGAGCATAACTTGTGGCAAAAGTGCAACTTTTGAAGAATGAAAAGAAAACTCATATTTTGAATGAAAACAGTGTTTGGATGTGATAACAAGCTGTTTTATCATGTTTGTAATGTTACAAATGCATTTCCAAACAAGTAGTAAGTCTTGTATTAAGGGGTTCAAAACAGCGTTTGCTGGCGCTGTAAGCGCTCTAAACAGTTTTTCTGAGCATAACTTGGAGCAAAAGTGCAACTTTTGAAGAATGAACTGAAAACTCATATTTTGTTCTAAAACAGTGTTTGGATGTGATAACAAGCTGTTTTTATCATGTTTGTAATGTTACACATGCATTTCCAAACAAGTAGTAAGTCTTGTATTAAGGGGTTCAAAACAGCGTTTGCTGGCGCTGTAAGCGCTCTAAACAGTGTTTCTGAGCATAACTTGTGGCAAAAGTGCAACTTTTGAAGAATGAACTGAAAACTCATATTTTGTTCCAAAACAGTGTTTGGATGTGATAACAAGCTGTTTTATCATGTTTGTAATGTTACACATGCATTTCCTAACAAGTAGTAAGGCTTGCATTAAGGCGTTCAAAACAGCGTTTGCTGGCGTTGTAAGAGCTCTAAACAGTGTTTCTGAGCATAACTTGTGGCAAAAGTGCAACTTTTGAAGAATGAAAAGAAAACTCATATTTTGAATGAAAACAGTGTTTGGATGTGATAACAAGCTGTTTTATCATGTTTGTAATGTTACACATGCATTTCCAAACAAGTAGTAAGTCTTGTATTAAGGCGTTCAAAACAGCGTTTGCTGGCGCTGTAAGCGCTCTAAACAGTGTCTCTGAGCATAACTTGTGGCAAAAGTGCAACTTTTGAAGAATGAACTGAAAACTCATATTTTGTTCCAAAACAGTGTTTGGATGTGATAACAAGCTGTTTTATCATGTTTGTAATGTTACACATGCATTTCCTAACAAGTAGTAAGGCTTGCATTAAGGCATTCAAAACAGCGTTTGCTGGCGTTGTAAGAGCTCTAAACAGTGTTTCTGAGCATAACTTGTGGCAAAAGTGCAACTTTTGAAGAATGAAAAGAAAACTCATATTTTGAATGAAAACAGTGTTTGGATGTGATAACAAGCTGTTTTATCATGTTTGTAATGTTACACATGCATTTCCAAACAAGTAGTAAGTCTTGTATTAAGGCGTTCAAAACAGCGTTTGCTGGCGCTGTAAGCGCTCTAAACAGTGTTTCTGAGCATAACTTGGAGCAAAAGTGCAACTTTTGAAGAATGAACTGAAAACTCATATTTTGTTCTAAAACAGTGTTTGGATGTGATAACAAGCTGTTTTATCATGTTTGTAATGTTACACATGCATTTCCTAACAAGTAGTAAGGCTTGCATTAAGGCGTTCAAAACAGCGTTTGCTGGCGCTGTAAGCGCTCTAAACAGTGTTTCTGAGCATAACTTGTGGCAAAAGTGCAACTTTTGAAGAATGAACTGAAAACTCATATTTTGTTCCAAAACAGTGTTTGGATGTGATAACAAGCTGTTTTATCATGTTTGTAATGTTACACATGCATTTCCTAACAAGTAGTAAGGCTTGCATTAAGGCGTTCAAAACAGCGTTTGCTGGCGTTGTAAGAGCTCTAAACAGTGTTTCTGAGCATAACTTGTGGCAAAAGTGCAACTTTTGAAGAATGAAAAGAAAACTCATATTTTGAATGAAAACAGTGTTTGGATGTGATAACAAGCTGTTTTATCATGTTTGTAATGTTACACATGCATTTCCAAACAAGTAGTAAGTCTTGTATTAAGGCGTTCAAAACAGTGTTTGCTGGCGCTGTAAGCGCTCTAAACAGTGTTTCTGAGCATAACTTGGAGCAAAAGTGCAACTTTTGTAGAATGAACTGAAAACTCATATTTTGTTCTAAAACAGTGTTTGGATGTGATAACAAGCTGTTTTATCATGTTTGTAATGTTACACATGCATTTCCAAACAAGTAGTAAGTCTTGTATTAAGGCGTTCAAAACAGCGTTTGCTGGCACTGTAAGCGCTCTAAACAGTGTTTCTGAGCATAACTTGGAGCAAAAGTGCAACTTTTGAAGAATGAACTGAAAACTCATATTTTGTTCCAAAACAGTGTTTGGATGTGATAACAAGCTGTTTTATCATGTTTGTAATGTTACACATGCATTTCCTAACAAGTAGTAAGGCTTGCATTAAGGCATTCAAAACAGCGTTTGCTGGCGTTGTAAGAGCTCTAAACAGTGTTTCTGAGCATAACTTGTGGCAAAAGTGCAACTTTTGAAGAATGAAAAGAAAACTCATATTTTGAATGAAAACAGTGTTTGGATGTGATAACAAGCTGTTTTATCATGTTTGTAATGTTACACATGCATTTCCAAACAAGTAGTAAGTCTTGTATTAAGGCGTTCAAAACAGCGTTTGCTGGCGCTGTAAGCGCTCTAAACAGTGTTTCTGAGCATAACTTGGAGCAAAAGTGCAACTTTTGAAGAATGAAAAGAAAACTCATATTTTGAATGAAAACAGTGTTTGGATGTGATAACAAGCTGTTTTATCATGTTTGTAATGTTACACATGCATTTCCAAACAAGTAGTAAGTCTTGTATTAAGGCGTTCAAAACAGCGTTTGCTGGCGCTGTAAGCGCTCTAAACAGTGTCTCTGAGCATAACTTATGGCAAAAGTGCAACTTTTGAAGAATGAACTGAAAACTCATATTTTGTTCCAAAACAGTGTTTGGATGTGATAACAAGCTGTTTTATCATGTTTGTAATGTTACACATGCATTTCCTAACAAGTAGTAAGGCTTGCATTAAGGCATTCAAAACAGCGTTTGCTGGCGTTGTAAGAGCTCTAAACAGTGTTTCTGAGCATAACTTGTGGCAAAAGTGCAACTTTTGAAGAATGAAAAGAAAACTCATATTTTGAATGAAAACAGTGTTTGGATGTGATAACAAGCTGTTTTATCATGTTTGTAATGTTACACATGCATTTCCAAACAAGTAGTAAGTCTTTTATTAAGGCGTTCAAAACAGCGTTTGCTGGCGCTGTAAGCGCTCTAAACAGTGTTTCTGAGCATAACTTGTGGCAAAAGTGCAACTTTTGAAGAATGAACTGAAAACTCATATTTTGAATGAAAACAGTGTTTGGATGTGATAACAAGCTGTTTTATCATGTTTGTAATGTTACACATGCATTTCCAAACAAGTAGTAAGTCTTGTATTAAGGCGTTCAAAACAGCGTTTGCTGGCGCTGTAAGCGCTCTAAACAGTGTTTCTGAGCATAACTTGGAGCAAAAGTGCAACTTTTGAAGAATGAACTGAAAACTCATATTTTGTTCTAAAACAGTGTTTGGATGTGATAACAAGCTGTTTTATCATGTTTGTAATGTTACACATGCATTTCCTAACAAGTAGTAAGGCTTGCATTAAGGCGTTCAAAACAGCGTTTGCTGGCGCTGTAAGCGCTCTAAACAGTGTTTCTGAGCATAACTTGTGGCAAAAGTGCAACTTTTGAAGAATGAACTGAAAACTCATATTTTGTTCCAAAACAGTGTTTGGATGTGATAACAAGCTGTTTTATCATGTTTGTAATGTTACACATGCATTTCCTAACAAGTAGTAAGGCTTGCATTAAGGCGTTCAAAACAGCGTTTGCTGGCGTTGTAAGAGCTCTAAACAGTGTTTCTGAGCATAACTTGTGGCAAAAGTGCAACTTTTGAAGAATGAAAAGAAAACTCATATTTTGAATGAAAACAGTGTTTGGATGTGATAACAAGCTGTTTTATCATGTTTGTAATGTTACACATGCATTTCCAAACAAGTAGTAAGTCTTGTATTAAGGCGTTCAAAACAGTGTTTGCTGGCGCTGTAAGCGCTCTAAACAGTGTTTCTGAGCATAACTTGGAGCAAAAGTGCAACTTTTGTAGAATGAACTGAAAACTCATATTTTGTTCTAAAACAGTGTTTGGATGTGATAACAAGCTGTTTTATCATGTTTGTAATGTTACACATGCATTTCCAAACAAGTAGTAAGTCTTGTATTAAGGCGTTCAAAACAGCGTTTGCTGGCACTGTAAGCGCTCTAAACAGTGTTTCTGAGCATAACTTGGAGCAAAAGTGCAACTTTTGAAGAATGAACTGAAAACTCATATTTTGTTCCAAAACAGTGTTTGGATGTGATAACAAGCTGTTTTATCATGTTTGTAATGTTACACATGCATTTCCTAACAAGTAGTAAGGCTTGCATTAAGGCATTCAAAACAGCGTTTGCTGGCGTTGTAAGAGCTCTAAACAGTGTTTCTGAGCATAACTTGTGGCAAAAGTGCAACTTTTGAAGAATGAAAAGAAAACTCATATTTTGAATGAAAACAGTGTTTGGATGTGATAACAAGCTGTTTTATCATGTTTGTAATGTTACACATGCATTTCCAAACAAGTAGTAAGTCTTGTATTAAGGCGTTCAAAACAGCGTTTGCTGGCGCTGTAAGCGCTCTAAACAGTGTTTCTGAGCATAACTTGGAGCAAAAGTGCAACTTTTGAAGAATGAAAAGAAAACTCATATTTTGAATGAAAACAGTGTTTGGATGTGATAACAAGCTGTTTTATCATGTTTGTAATGTTACACATGCATTTCCAAACAAGTAGTAAGTCTTGTATTAAGGCGTTCAAAACAGCGTTTGCTGGCGCTGTAAGCGCTCTAAACAGTGTCTCTGAGCATAACTTATGGCAAAAGTGCAACTTTTGAAGAATGAACTGAAAACTCATATTTTGTTCCAAAACAGTGTTTGGATGTGATAACAAGCTGTTTTATCATGTTTGTAATGTTACACATGCATTTCCTAACAAGTAGTAAGGCTTGCATTAAGGCATTCAAAACAGCGTTTGCTGGCGTTGTAAGAGCTCTAAACAGTGTTTCTGAGCATAACTTGTGGCAAAAGTGCAACTTTTGAAGAATGAAAAGAAAACTCATATTTTGAATGAAAACAGTGTTTGGATGTGATAACAAGCTGTTTTATCATGTTTGTAATGTTACACATGCATTTCCAAACAAGTAGTAAGTCTTTTATTAAGGCGTTCAAAACAGCGTTTGCTGGCGCTGTAAGCGCTCTAAACAGTGTTTCTGAGCATAACTTGTGGCAAAAGTGCAACTTTTGAAGAATGAACTGAAAACTCATATTTTGAATGAAAACAGTGTTTGGATGTGATAACAAGCTGTTTTATCATGTTTGTAATGTTACACATGCATTTCCAAACAAGTAGTAAGTCTTGTATTAAGGCGTTCAAAACAGCGTTTGCTGGCGCTGTAAGCGCTCTAAACAGTGTTTCTGAGCATAACTTGTGGCAAAAGTGCAACTTTTGAAGAATGAACTGAAAACTCATATTTTGTTCCAAAACAGTGTTTGGATGTGATAACAAGCTGTTTTATCATGTTTGTAATGTTACACATGCATTTCCTAACAAGTAGTAAGGCTTGCATTAAGGCGTTCAAAACAGCGTTTGCTGGCGCTGTAAGCGCTCTAAACAGTGTTTCTGAGCATAACTTGTGGCAAAAGTGCAACTTTTGAAGAATGAAAAGAAAACTCATATTTTGAATGAAAACAGTGTTTGGATGTGATAACAAGCTGTTTTATCATGTTTGTAATGTTACACATGCATTTCCAAACAAGTAGTAAGTCTTGTATTAAGGCGTTCAAAACAGCGTTTGCTGGCGCTGTAAGCGCTCTAAACAGTGTTTCTGAGCATAACTTGGAGCAAAAGTGCAACTTTTGAAGAATGAAAAGAAAACTCATATTTTGAATGAAAACAGTGTTTGGATGTGATAACAAGCTGTTTTATCATGTTTGTAATGTTACACATGCATTTCCAAACAAGTAGTAAGTCTTGTATTAAGGCGTTCAAAACAGTGTTTGCTGGCGCTGTAAGCGCTCTAAACAGTGTTTCTGAGCATAACTTGGAGCAAAAGTGCAACTTTTGTAGAATGAACTGAAAACTCATATTTTGTTCTAAAACAGTGTTTGGATGTGATAACAAGCTGTTTTATCATGTTTGTAATGTTACACATGCATTTCCAAACAAGTAGTAAGTCTTGTATTAAGGCGTTCAAAACAGCGTTTGCTGGCACTGTAAGCGCTCTAAACAGTGTTTCTGAGCATAACTTGGAGCAAAAGTGCAACTTTTGAAGAATGAACTGAAAACTCATATTTTGTTCCAAAACAGTGTTTGGATGTGATAACAAGCTGTTTTATCATGTTTGTAATGTTACACATGCATTTCCTAACAAGTAGTAAGGCTTGCATTAAGGCATTCAAAACAGCGTTTGCTGGCGTTGTAAGAGCTCTAAACAGTGTTTCTGAGCATAACTTGTGGCAAAAGTGCAACTTTTGAAGAATGAAAAGAAAACTCATATTTTGAATGAAAACAGTGTTTGGATGTGATAACAAGCTGTTTTATCATGTTTGTAATGTTACACATGCATTTCCAAACAAGTAGTAAGTCTTGTATTAAGGCGTTCAAAACAGCGTTTGCTGGCGCTGTAAGCGCTCTAAACAGTGTTTCTGAGCATAACTTGGAGCAAAAGTGCAACTTTTGAAGAATGAAAAGAAAACTCATATTTTGAATGAAAACAGTGTTTGGATGTGATAACAAGCTGTTTTATCATGTTTGTAATGTTACACATGCATTTCCAAACAAGTAGTAAGTCTTGTATTAAGGCGTTCAAAACAGCGTTTGCTGGCGCTGTAAGCGCTCTAAACAGTGTCTCTGAGCATAACTTATGGCAAAAGTGCAACTTTTGAAGAATGAACTGAAAACTCATATTTTGTTCCAAAACAGTGTTTGGATGTGATAACAAGCTGTTTTATCATGTTTGTAATGTTACACATGCATTTCCTAACAAGTAGTAAGGCTTGCATTAAGGCATTCAAAACAGCGTTTGCTGGCGTTGTAAGAGCTCTAAACAGTGTTTCTGAGCATAACTTGTGGCAAAAGTGCAACTTTTGAAGAATGAAAAGAAAACTCATATTTTGAATGAAAACAGTGTTTGGATGTGATAACAAGCTGTTTTATCATGTTTGTAATGTTACACATGCATTTCCAAACAAGTAGTAAGTCTTTTATTAAGGCGTTCAAAACAGCGTTTGCTGGCGCTGTAAGCGCTCTAAACAGTGTTTCTGAGCATAACTTGTGGCAAAAGTGCAACTTTTGAAGAATGAACTGAAAACTCATATTTTGAATGAAAACAGTGTTTGGATGTGATAACAAGCTGTTTTATCATGTTTGTAATGTTACACATGCATTTCCAAACAAGTAGTAAGTCTTGTATTAAGGCGTTCAAAACAGCGTTTGCTGGCGCTGTAAGCGCTCTAAACAGTGTTTCTGAGCATAACTTGTGGCAAAAGTGCAACTTTTGAAGAATGAACTGAAAACTCATATTTTGTTCCAAAACAGTGTTTGGATGTGATAACAAGCTGTTTTATCATGTTTGTAATGTTACACATGCATTTCCTAACAAGTAGTAAGGCTTGCATTAAGGCGTTCAAAACAGCGTTTGCTGGCGCTGTAAGCGCTCTAAACAGTGTTTCTGAGCATAACTTGTGGCAAAAGTGCAACTTTTGAAGAATGAAAAGAAAACTCATATTTTGAATGAAAACAGTGTTTGGATGTGATAACAAGCTGTTTTATCATGTTTGTAATGTTACACATGCATTTCCAAACAAGTAGTAAGTCTTGTATTAAGGCGTTCAAAACAGCGTTTGCTGGCGCTGTAAGCGCTCTAAACAGTGTCTCTGAGCATAACTTATGGCAAAAGTGCAACTTTTGAAGAATGAACTGAAAACTCATATTTTGTTCCAAAACAGTGTTTGGATGTGATAACAAGCTGTTTTATCATGTTTGTAATGTTACACATGCATTTCCTAACAAGTAGTAAGGCTTGCATTAAGGCATTCAAAACAGCGTTTGCTGGCGTTGTAAGAGCTCTAAACAGTGTTTCTGAGCATAACTTGTGGCAAAAGTGCAACTTTTGAAGAATGAAAAGAAAACTCATATTTTGAATGAAAACAGTGTTTGGATGTGATAACAAGCTGTTTTATCATGTTTGTAATGTTACAAATGCATTTCCAAACAAGTAGTAAGTCTTGTATTAAGGGGTTCAAAACAGCGTTTGCTGGCGCTGTAAGCGCTCTAAACAGTTTTTCTGAGCATAACTTGGAGCAAAAGTGCAACTTTTGAAGAATGAACTGAAAACTCATATTTTGTTCTAAAACAGTGTTTGGATGTGATAACAAGCTGTTTTATCATGTTTGTAATGTTACACATGCATTTCCAAACAAGTAGTAAGTCTTGTATTAAGGGGTTCAAAACAGCGTTTGCTGGCGCTGTAAGCGCTCTAAACAGTGTTTCTGAGCATAACTTGTGGCAAAAGTGCAACTTTTGAAGAATGAACTGAAAACTCATATTTTGTTCCAAAACAGTGTTTGGATGTGATAACAAGCTGTTTTATCATGTTTGTAATGTTACACATGCATTTCCTAACAAGTAGTAAGGCTTGCATTAAGGCATTCAAAACAGCGTTTGCTGGCGTTGTAAGAGCTCTAAACAGTGTTTCTGAGCATAACTTGTGGCAAAAGTGCAACTTTTGAAGAATGAAAAGAAAACTCATATTTTGAATGAAAACAGTGTTTGGATGTGATAACAAGCTGTTTTATCATGTTTGTAATGTTACACATGCATTTCCAAACAAGTAGTAAGTCTTGTATTAAGGCGTTCAAAACAGCGTTTGCTGGCGCTGTAAGCGCTCTAAACAGTGTTTCTGAGCATAACTTGGAGCAAAAGTGCAACTTTTGAAGAATGAACTGAAAACTCATATTTTGTTCTAAAACAGTGTTTGGATGTGATAACAAGCTGTTTTATCATGTTTGTAATGTTACACATGCATTTCCTAACAAGTAGTAAGGCTTGCATTAAGGCGTTCAAAACAGCGTTTGCTGGCGCTGTAAGCGCTCTAAACAGTGTTTCTGAGCATAACTTGTGGCAAAAGTGCAACTTTTGAAGAATGAAAAGAAAACTCATATTTTGAATGAAAACAGTGTTTGGATGTGATAACAAGCTGTTTTATCATGTTTGTAATGTTACACATGCATTTCCAAACAAGTAGTAAGTCTTGTATTAAGGCGTTCAAAACAGCGTTTGCTGGCGCTGTAAGAGCTCTAAACAGTGTTTCTGAGCATAACTTGTGGCAAAAGTGCAACTTTTGAAGAATGAAAAGAAAACTCATATTTTGAATGAAAACAGTGTTTGGATGTGATAACAAGCTGTTTTATCATGTTTGTAATGTTACACATGCATTTCCAAACAAGTAGTAAGTCTTTTATTAAGGCGTTCAAAACAGCGTTTGCTGGCGCTGTAAGCGCTCTAAACAGTGTTTCTGAGCATAACTTGTGGCAAAAGTGCAACTTTTGAAGAATGAACTGAAAACTCATATTTTGAATGAAAACAGTGTTTGGATGTGATAACAAGCTGTTTTATCATGTTTGTAATGTTACACATGCATTTCCAAACAAGTAGTAAGTCTTGTATTAAGGCGTTCAAAACAGCGTTTGCTGGCGCTGTAAGCGCTCTAAACAGTGTTTCTGAGCATAACTTGTGGCAAAAGTGCAACTTTTGAAGAATGAACTGAAAACTCATATTTTGTTCCAAAACAGTGTTTGGATGTGATAACAAGCTGTTTTATCATGTTTGTAATGTTACACATGCATTTCCTAACAAGTAGTAAGGCTTGCATTAAGGCGTTCAAAACAGCGTTTGCTGGCGCTGTAAGCGCTCTAAACAGTGTTTCTGAGCATAACTTGTGGCAAAAGTGCAACTTTTGAAGAATGAAAAGAAAACTCATATTTTGAATGAAAACAGTGTTTGGATGTGATAACAAGCTGTTTTATCATGTTTGTAATGTTACACATGCATTTCCAAACAAGTAGTAAGTCTTGTATTAAGGCGTTCAAAACAGCGTTTGCTGGCGCTGTAAGCGCTCTAAACAGTGTTTCTGAGCATAACTTGGAGCAAAAGTGCAACTTTTGAAGAATGAAAAGAAAACTCATATTTTGAATGAAAACAGTGTTTGGATGTGATAACAAGCTGTTTTATCATGTTTGTAATGTTACACATGCATTTCCAAACAAGTAGTAAGTCTTGTATTAAGGCGTTCAAAACAGCGTTTGCTGGCGCTGTAAGCGCTCTAAACAGTGTCTCTGAGCATAACTTATGGCAAAAGTGCAACTTTTGAAGAATGAACTGAAAACTCATATTTTGTTCCAAAACAGTGTTTGGATGTGATAACAAGCTGTTTTATCATGTTTGTAATGTTACACATGCATTTCCTAACAAGTAGTAAGGCTTGCATTAAGGCATTCAAAACAGCGTTTGCTGGCGTTGTAAGAGCTCTAAACAGTGTTTCTGAGCATAACTTGTGGCAAAAGTGCAACTTTTGAAGAATGAAAAGAAAACTCATATTTTGAATGAAAACAGTGTTTGGATGTGATAACAAGCTGTTTTATCATGTTTGTAATGTTACAAATGCATTTCCAAACAAGTAGTAAGTCTTGTATTAAGGGGTTCAAAACAGCGTTTGCTGGCGCTGTAAGCGCTCTAAACAGTTTTTCTGAGCATAACTTGGAGCAAAAGTGCAACTTTTGAAGAATGAACTGAAAACTCATATTTTGTTCTAAAACAGTGTTTGGATGTGAAAACAAGCTGTTTTATCATGTTTGTTGTCACGGTGAGGCGGCCCCCTACCGGCCGCCTCTGTCCACAGCGGCTGTGTTGTTGTTGTCTTGTGACGTCGTGTACGCCCCTCAGGTGGGCGGAGCCCGTGATCCGTTCCCACCTGATGGTCGTTTGTCTGTCTATATATGCCTTGTCTTTGTACCAGTTGACCGCTGGTCATTATATCCTTGATTTGGATCTATTGCACGGGTTTTAGGTTTGCACACTTTATATTAAACCACCCTTTTTCCCTGAGACTTGGCGTGATCGCTTCCTTTTTGTTGCTCACACCTGCCCGTCACAGAATGACCAGCCACCCTTCGGAAGCCGCCGAGTCTCTTTTTCTTTCTCCTTCGTTCGTGGTCATGTCTCGTGGTAAGTGTTTGTCTGCGTGGTGTTTTGTGAAGAGTTCCGCCGTGCTTTTGTGTTGTGTGTGCACGGCGAGGACCAGGGCTGTCTGCCCTGGGAAAACTCTTCGTGTTTGTTGTCTGTTTGTTTGAAGAGCTCCGCCGTGCCCGTGTTGTGTGTGTGGCACGGCGAGGACCAGGGCAGTCTCCCTGGGTATGATCTTCGTCTTGTGTGGTGTCTGTGTACGTATGAATGGTAACGTTGGTCAGTGTGCGTCGCTCGTTTGTGTTAGTGTTAAATGTTTTATGTGTGACGCGGGTACCGCTCATCACCGTCGCCTCGCTCCCCCGTCGTCTTGTGTTTAATGTGGGGGGAGCGACTGCGAACCCGAGCGGCGCGTCAGTGTCTAACGAGCGTGCACGTATGGATCCCGTTCCGTTCGTTGTTTGTGCACAGTTTTGTTTGTCTAGTATTTGCGTGTGTGTTGTCCTAGCGTGTTGTCAACTGTTACATGTAATCCCACGCATGCTCCTCCCCTTAAATGTGTGTTTGGGGGAGGACCGGCTGTGGTCCCGTGCCATGGGGTGTGGCACGGAGGGCGTCGCTCCTGAGGGAGGCCCTGACCAGGAACGTGGGGGGTTCTCCTGAGCAGGTGGAGGTCCCCTGCTAAGACGGAGACCCCTCCCCCATTGTAAGGGGGATCAGGGCAGTGCGCGTCTATGTTTTGTGTTGGTGTGTGTGGGTGTGTGTGTGCATTTTGTGTTTTGTGTGCAGGTGCTTCTCCCTGGCGGTGGATCGTGGCGTTCCTGGGCCTTGTGGAGGTCTCCAGCTGGCAGGAGCCCCCTTATGTTGTGGGGTGACCGGAGCCCGGTCGGAAAGAGCCCCTCCCTAGAGGGCTGGGGCCCCCGGATGTTTGGGGACCATGGGGGCTCCGGTCTGAAGAGCTCCTGCACAGGACGGAGACCCTTCCACGGGGTCCTGGAGGTGACGTAGCCACGCCCCAGGGAGGTAACCTGCACACACATACACCCCGGACGGACAAGGAGCCGAGGCCCGCCGTCCTCGCACCTGTGGGGCTATGCGGCTTAAGGCCGGTTAGGGCGTGAGGGCCCTGTGACCGACCGGGGCGTGGTTTTGTCTTGTTGACGGCCCAGTCGGTCCAGGGTCCCGCCCAGGGAGGTGAGCTGACTATGTTGTGTTTTGTGTTTCAGCTCGTGGACTGCAGGAGAGGTGTCCCTGCCTGTCCTTGCCTTCCTGCCCCTTCGTGTTGTTGTGCAGCCGCTGTGTGCCACACACCCAGTGGAGGGGAGTGCGGCTTGGTGGGGGGGTCTGTCACGGTGAGGCGGCCCCCTACCGGCCGCCTCTGTCCACAGCGGCTGTGTTGTTGTTGTCTTGTGACGTCGTGTACGCCCCTCAGGTGGGCGGAGCCCGTGATCCGTTCCCACCTGATGGTCGTTTGTCTGTCTATATATGCCTTGTCTTTGTACCAGTTGACCGCTGGTCATTATATCCTTGATTTGGATCTATTGCACGGGTTTTAGGTTTGCACACTTTATATTAAACCACCCTTTTTCCCTGAGACTTGGCGTGATCGCTTCCTTTTTGTTGCTCACACCTGCCCGTCACATTTGTAATGTTACACATGCATTTCCAAACAAGTAGTAAGTCTTGTATTAAGGGGTTCAAAACAGCGTTTGCTGGCGCTGTAAGCGCTCTAAACAGTGTTTCTGAGCATAACTTGTGGCAAAAGTGCAACTTTTGAAGAATGAACTGAAAACTCATATTTTGTTCCAAAACAGTGTTTGGATGTGATAACAAGCTGTTTTATCATGTTTGTAATGTTACACATGCATTTCCTAACAAGTAGTAAGGCTTGCATTAAGGCATTCAAAACAGCGTTTGCTGGCGTTGTAAGAGCTCTAAACAGTGTTTCTGAGCATAACTTGTGGCAAAAGTGCAACTTTTGAAGAATGAAAAGAAAACTCATATTTTGAATGAAAACAGTGTTTGGATGTGATAACAAGCTGTTTTATCATGTTTGTAATGTTACACATGCATTTCCAAACAAGTAGTAAGTCTTGTATTAAGGCGTTCAAAACAGCGTTTGCTGGCGCTGTA
The DNA here is from genome assembly GCF_052324685.1 of Brachyhypopomus gauderio. Lineage (NCBI taxonomy): Eukaryota > Metazoa > Chordata > Actinopteri > Gymnotiformes > Hypopomidae > Brachyhypopomus > Brachyhypopomus gauderio. Next base: position 149,561 of record NW_027507060.1, on the reverse strand, counting down.
AGCGCTCTAAACAGTGTTTCTGAGCATAACTTGGAGCAAAAGTGCAACTTTTGAAGAATGAACTGAAAACTCATATTTTGTTCTAAAACAGTGTTTGGATGTGATAACAAGCTGTTTTATCATGTTTGTAATGTTACACATGCATTTCCTAACAAGTAGTAAGGCTTGCATTAAGGCGTTCAAAACAGCGTTTGCTGGCGCTGTAAGCGCTCTAAACAGTGTTTCTGAGCATAACTTGTGGCAAAAGTGCAACTTTTGAAGAATGAACTGAAAACTCATATTTTGTTCCAAAACAGTGTTTGGATGTGATAACAAGCTGTTTTATCATGTTTGTAATGTTACACATGCATTTCCTAACAAGTAGTAAGGCTTGCATTAAGGCGTTCAAAACAGCGTTTGCTGGCGTTGTAAGAGCTCTAAACAGTGTTTCTGAGCATAACTTGTGGCAAAAGTGCAACTTTTGAAGAATGAAAAGAAAACTCATATTTTGAATGAAAACAGTGTTTGGATGTGATAACAAGCTGTTTTATCATGTTTGTAATGTTACACATGCATTTCCAAACAAGTAGTAAGTCTTGTATTAAGGCGTTCAAAACAGTGTTTGCTGGCGCTGTAAGCGCTCTAAACAGTGTTTCTGAGCATAACTTGGAGCAAAAGTGCAACTTTTGTAGAATGAACTGAAAACTCATATTTTGTTCTAAAACAGTGTTTGGATGTGATAACAAGCTGTTTTATCATGTTTGTAATGTTACACATGCATTTCCAAACAAGTAGTAAGTCTTGTATTAAGGCGTTCAAAACAGCGTTTGCTGGCGCTGTAAGCGCTCTAAACAGTGTTTCTGAGCATAACTTGTGGCAAAAGTGCAACTTTTGAAGAATGAACTGAAAACTCATATTTTGTTCCAAAACAGTGTTTGGATGTGATAACAAGCTGTTTTATCATGTTTGTAATGTTACACATGCATTTCCTAACAAGTAGTAAGGCTTGCATTAAGGCGTTCAAAACAGCGTTTGCTGGCGTTGTAAGAGCTCTAAACAGTGTTTCTGAGCATAACTTGTGGCAAAAGTGCAACTTTTGAAGAATGAAAAGAAAACTCATATTTTGAATGAAAACAGTGTTTGGATGTGATAACAAGCTGTTTTATCATGTTTGTAATGTTACACATGCATTTCCAAACAAGTAGTAAGTCTTGTATTAAGGCGTTCAAAACAGCGTTTGCTGGCGCTGTAAGCGCTCTAAACAGTGTCTCTGAGCATAACTTGTGGCAAAAGTGCAACTTTTGAAGAATGAACTGAAAACTCATATTTTGTTCCAAAACAGTGTTTGGATGTGATAACAAGCTGTTTTATCATGTTTGTAATGTTACACATGCATTTCCTAACAAGTAGTAAGGCTTGCATTAAGGCATTCAAAACAGCGTTTGCTGGCGTTGTAAGAGCTCTAAACAGTGTTTCTGAGCATAACTTGTGGCAAAAGTGCAACTTTTGAAGAATGAAAAGAAAACTCATATTTTGAATGAAAACAGTGTTTGGATGTGATAACAAGCTGTTTTATCATGTTTGTAATGTTACACATGCATTTCCAAACAAGTAGTAAGTCTTTTATTAAGGCGTTCAAAACAGCGTTTGCTGGCGCTGTAAGCGCTCTAAACAGTGTTTCTGAGCATAACTTGTGGCAAAAGTGCAACTTTTGAAGAATGAAAAGAAAACTCATATTTTGAATGAAAACAGTGTTTGGATGTGATAACAAGCTGTTTTATCATGTTTGTAATGTTACACATGCATTTCCAAACAAGTAGTAAGTCTTGTATTAAGGCGTTCAAAACAGCGTTTGCTGGCGCTGTAAGCGCTCTAAACAGTGTTTCTGAGCATAACTTGGAGCAAAAGTGCAACTTTTGAAGAATGAAAAGAAAACTCATATTTTGAATGAAAACAGTGTTTGGATGTGATAACAAGCTGTTTTATCATGTTTGTAATGTTACACATGCATTTCCAAACAAGTAGTAAGTCTTGTATTAAGGCGTTCAAAACAGCGTTTGCTGGCGCTGTAAGCGCTCTAAACAGTGTCTCTGAGCATAACTTATGGCAAAAGTGCAACTTTTGAAGAATGAACTGAAAACTCATATTTTGTTCCAAAACAGTGTTTGGATGTGATAACAAGCTGTTTTATCATGTTTGTAATGTTACACATGCATTTCCTAACAAGTAGTAAGGCTTGCATTAAGGCATTCAAAACAGCGTTTGCTGGCGTTGTAAGAGCTCTAAACAGTGTTTCTGAGCATAACTTGTGGCAAAAGTGCAACTTTTGAAGAATGAAAAGAAAACTCATATTTTGAATGAAAACAGTGTTTGGATGTGATAACAAGCTGTTTTATCATGTTTGTAATGTTACAAATGCATTTCCAAACAAGTAGTAAGTCTTGTATTAAGGGGTTCAAAACAGCGTTTGCTGGCGCTGTAAGCGCTCTAAACAGTTTTTCTGAGCATAACTTGGAGCAAAAGTGCAACTTTTGAAGAATGAACTGAAAACTCATATTTTGTTCTAAAACAGTGTTTGGATGTGATAACAAGCTGTTTTATCATGTTTGTAATGTTACACATGCATTTCCAAACAAGTAGTAAGTCTTGTATTAAGGGGTTCAAAACAGCGTTTGCTGGCGCTGTAAGCGCTCTAAACAGTGTTTCTGAGCATAACTTGTGGCAAAAGTGCAACTTTTGAAGAATGAACTGAAAACTCATATTTTGTTCCAAAACAGTGTTTGGATGTGATAACAAGCTGTTTTATCATGTTTGTAATGTTACACATGCATTTCCTAACAAGTAGTAAGGCTTGCATTAAGGCGTTCAAAACAGCGTTTGCTGGCGTTGTAAGAGCTCTAAACAGTGTTTCTGAGCATAACTTGTGGCAAAAGTGCAACTTTTGAAGAATGAAAAGAAAACTCATATTTTGAATGAAAACAGTGTTTGGATGTGATAACAAGCTGTTTTATCATGTTTGTAATGTTACACATGCATTTCCAAACAAGTAGTAAGTCTTGTATTAAGGCGTTCAAAACAGCGTTTGCTGGCGCTGTAAGCGCTCTAAACAGTGTCTCTGAGCATAACTTGTGGCAAAAGTGCAACTTTTGAAGAATGAACTGAAAACTCATATTTTGTTCCAAAACAGTGTTTGGATGTGATAACAAGCTGTTTTATCATGTTTGTAATGTTACACATGCATTTCCTAACAAGTAGTAAGGCTTGCATTAAGGCATTCAAAACAGCGTTTGCTGGCGTTGTAAGAGCTCTAAACAGTGTTTCTGAGCATAACTTGTGGCAAAAGTGCAACTTTTGAAGAATGAAAAGAAAACTCATATTTTGAATGAAAACAGTGTTTGGATGTGATAACAAGCTGTTTTATCATGTTTGTAATGTTACACATGCATTTCCAAACAAGTAGTAAGTCTTGTATTAAGGCGTTCAAAACAGCGTTTGCTGGCGCTGTAAGCGCTCTAAACAGTGTTTCTGAGCATAACTTGGAGCAAAAGTGCAACTTTTGAAGAATGAACTGAAAACTCATATTTTGTTCTAAAACAGTGTTTGGATGTGATAACAAGCTGTTTTATCATGTTTGTAATGTTACACATGCATTTCCTAACAAGTAGTAAGGCTTGCATTAAGGCGTTCAAAACAGCGTTTGCTGGCGCTGTAAGCGCTCTAAACAGTGTTTCTGAGCATAACTTGTGGCAAAAGTGCAACTTTTGTAGAATGAACTGAAAACTCATATTTTGAATGAAAACAGTGTTTGGATGTGATAACAAGCTGTTTTATCATGTTTGTAATGTTACACATGCATTTCCAAACAAGTAGTAAGTCTTGTATTAAGGCGTTCAAAACAGCGTTTGCTGGCACTGTAAGCGCTCTAAACAGTGTTTCTGAGCATAACTTGGAGCAAAAGTGCAACTTTTGAAGAATGAACTGAAAACTCATATTTTGTTCTAAAACAGTGTTTGGATGTGATAACAAGCTGTTTTATCATGTTTGTAATGTTACACATGCATTTCCTAACAAGTAGTAAGGCTTGCATTAAGGCGTTCAAAACAGCGTTTGCTGGCGTTGTAAGAGCTCTAAACAGTGTTTCTGAGCATAACTTGTGGCAAAAGTGCAACTTTTGAAGAATGAAAAGAAAACTCATATTTTGAATGAAAACAGTGTTTGGATGTGATAACAAGCTGTTTTATCATGTTTGTAATGTTACACATGCATTTCCAAACAAGTAGTAAGTCTTGTATTAAGGCGTTCAAAACAGCGTTTGCTGGCGCTGTAAGCGCTCTAAACAGTGTCTCTGAGCATAACTTGTGGCAAAAGTGCAACTTTTGAAGAATGAACTGAAAACTCATATTTTGTTCCAAAACAGTGTTTGGATGTGATAACAAGCTGTTTTATCATGTTTGTAATGTTACACATGCATTTCCTAACAAGTAGTAAGGCTTGCATTAAGGCATTCAAAACAGCGTTTGCTGGCGTTGTAAGAGCTCTAAACAGTGTTTCTGAGCATAACTTGTGGCAAAAGTGCAACTTTTGAAGAATGAAAAGAAAACTCATATTTTGAATGAAAACAGTGTTTGGATGTGATAACAAGCTGTTTTATCATGTTTGTAATGTTACAAATGCATTTCCAAACAAGTAGTAAGTCTTGTATTAAGGGGTTCAAAACAGCGTTTGCTGGCGCTGTAAGCGCTCTAAACAGTTTTTCTGAGCATAACTTGGAGCAAAAGTGCAACTTTTGAAGAATGAACTGAAAACTCATATTTTGTTCTAAAACAGTGTTTGGATGTGATAACAAGCTGTTTTATCATGTTTGTAATGTTACACATGCATTTCCAAACAAGTAGTAAGTCTTGTATTAAGGGGTTCAAAACAGCGTTTGCTGGCGCTGTAAGCGCTCTAAACAGTGTTTCTGAGCATAACTTGTGGCAAAAGTGCAACTTTTGAAGAATGAACTGAAAACTCATATTTTGTTCCAAAACAGTGTTTGGATGTGATAACAAGCTGTTTTATCATGTTTGTAATGTTACACATGCATTTCCTAACAAGTAGTAAGTCTTGTATTAAGGGGTTCAAAACAGCGTTTGCTGGCGCTGTAAGCGCTCTAAACAGTGTTTCTGAGCATAACTTGTGGCAAAAGTGCAACTTTTGAAGAATGAAAAGAAAACTCATATTTTGAATGAAAACAGTGTTTGGATGTGATAACAAGCTGTTTTATCATGTTTGTAATGTTACAAATGCATTTCCAAACAAGTAGTAAGTCTTGTATTAAGGGGTTCAAAACAGCGTTTGCTGGCGCTGTAAGCGCTCTAAACAGTTTTTCTGAGCATAACTTGGAGCAAAAGTGCAACTTTTGAAGAATGAACTGAAAACTCATATTTTGTTCTAAAACAGTGTTTGGATGTGATAACAAGCTGTTTTATCATGTTTGTAATGTTACACATGCATTTCCAAACAAGTAGTAAGTCTTGTATTAAGGGGTTCAAAACAGCGTTTGCTGGCGCTGTAAGCGCTCTAAACAGTGTTTCTGAGCATAACTTGTGGCAAAAGTGCAACTTTTGAAGAATGAACTGAAAACTCATATTTTGTTCCAAAACAGTGTTTGGATGTGATAACAAGCTGTTTTATCATGTTTGTAATGTTACACATGCATTTCCTAACAAGTAGTAAGGCTTGCATTAAGGCGTTCAAAACAGCGTTTGCTGGCGCTGTAAGCGCTCTAAACAGTGTTTCTGAGCATAACTTGTGGCAAAAGTGCAACTTTTGAAGAATGAAAAGAAAACTCATATTTTGAATGAAAACAGTGTTTGGATGTGATAACAAGCTGTTTTATCATGTTTGTAATGTTACACATGCATTTCCAAACAAGTAGTAAGTCTTGTATTAAGGCATTCAAAACAGCGTTTGCTGGCGCTGTAAGCGCTCTAAACAGTGTTTCTGAGCATAACTTGGAGCAAAAGTGCAACTTTTGAAGAATGAACTGAAAACTCATATTTTGTTCTAAAACAGTGTTTGGATGTGATAACAAGCTGTTTTATCATGTTTGTAATGTTACACATGCATTTCCAAACAAGTAGTAAGTCTTGTATTAAGGCGTTCAAAACAGCGTTTGCTGGCGCTGTAAGCGCTCTAAACAGTGTTTCTGAGCATAACTTGGAGCAAAAGTGCAACTTTTGAAGAATGAACTGAAAACTCATATTTTGTTCTAAAACAGTGTTTGGATGTGATAACAAGCTGTTTTATCATGTTTGTAATGTTACACATGCATTTCCAAACAAGTAGTAAGTCTTGTATTAAGGGGTTCAAAACAGCGTTTGCTGGCGCTGTAAGCGCTCTAAACAGTTTTTCTGAGCATAACTTGGAGCAAAAGTGCAACTTTTGAAGAATGAACTGAAAACTCATATTTTGTTCTAAAACAGTGTTTGGATGTGATAACAAGCTGTTTTATCATGTTTGTAATGTTACACATGCATTTCCAAACAAGTAGTAAGTCTTGTATTAAGGCGTTCAAAACAGTGTTTGCTGGCGCTGTAAGCGCTCTAAACAGTGTTTCTGAGCATAACTTGGAGCAAAAGTGCAACTTTTGTAGAATGAACTGAAAACTCATATTTTGTTCTAAAACAGTGTTTGGATGTGATAACAAGCTGTTTTATCATGTTTGTAATGTTACACATGCATTTCCAAACAAGTAGTAAGTCTTGTATTAAGGCGTTCAAAACAGCGTTTGCTGGCACTGTAAGCGCTCTAAACAGTGTTTCTGAGCATAACTTGGAGCAAAAGTGCAACTTTTGAAGAATGAACTGAAAACTCATATTTTGTTCCAAAACAGTGTTTGGATGTGATAACAAGCTGTTTTATCATGTTTGTAATGTTACACATGCATTTCCTAACAAGTAGTAAGGCTTGCATTAAGGCATTCAAAACAGCGTTTGCTGGCGTTGTAAGAGCTCTAAACAGTGTTTCTGAGCATAACTTGTGGCAAAAGTGCAACTTTTGAAGAATGAAAAGAAAACTCATATTTTGAATGAAAACAGTGTTTGGATGTGATAACAAGCTGTTTTATCATGTTTGTAATGTTACACATGCATTTCCAAACAAGTAGTAAGTCTTTTATTAAGGCGTTCAAAACAGCGTTTGCTGGCGCTGTAAGCGCTCTAAACAGTGTTTCTGAGCATAACTTGTGGCAAAAGTGCAACTTTTGAAGAATGAACTGAAAACTCATATTTTGAATGAAAACAGTGTTTGGATGTGATAACAAGCTGTTTTATCATGTTTGTAATGTTACACATGCATTTCCAAACAAGTAGTAAGTCTTGTATTAAGGCGTTCAAAACAGCGTTTGCTGGCGCTGTAAGCGCTCTAAACAGTGTTTCTGAGCATAACTTGTGGCAAAAGTGCAACTTTTGAAGAATGAACTGAAAACTCATATTTTGTTCCAAAACAGTGTTTGGATGTGATAACAAGCTGTTTTATCATGTTTGTAATGTTACACATGCATTTCCTAACAAGTAGTAAGGCTTGCATTAAGGCGTTCAAAACAGCGTTTGCTGGCGCTGTAAGCGCTCTAAACAGTGTTTCTGAGCATAACTTGTGGCAAAAGTGCAACTTTTGAAGAATGAAAAGAAAACTCATATTTTGAATGAAAACAGTGTTTGGATGTGATAACAAGCTGTTTTATCATGTTTGTAATGTTACACATGCATTTCCAAACAAGTAGTAAGTCTTGTATTAAGGCGTTCAAAACAGCGTTTGCTGGCGCTGTAAGCGCTCTAAACAGTGTTTCTGAGCATAACTTGGAGCAAAAGTGCAACTTTTGAAGAATGAAAAGAAAACTCATATTTTGAATGAAAACAGTGTTTGGATGTGATAACAAGCTGTTTTATCATGTTTGTAATGTTACACATGCATTTCCAAACAAGTAGTAAGTCTTGTATTAAGGCGTTCAAAACAGCGTTTGCTGGCGCTGTAAGCGCTCTAAACAGTGTCTCTGAGCATAACTTATGGCAAAAGTGCAACTTTTGAAGAATGAACTGAAAACTCATATTTTGTTCCAAAACAGTGTTTGGATGTGATAACAAGCTGTTTTATCATGTTTGTAATGTTACACATGCATTTCCTAACAAGTAGTAAGGCTTGCATTAAGGCATTCAAAACAGCGTTTGCTGGCGTTGTAAGAGCTCTAAACAGTGTTTCTGAGCATAACTTGTGGCAAAAGTGCAACTTTTGAAGAATGAAAAGAAAACTCATATTTTGAATGAAAACAGTGTTTGGATGTGATAACAAGCTGTTTTATCATGTTTGTAATGTTACAAATGCATTTCCAAACAAGTAGTAAGTCTTGTATTAAGGGGTTCAAAACAGCGTTTGCTGGCGCTGTAAGCGCTCTAAACAGTTTTTCTGAGCATAACTTGGAGCAAAAGTGCAACTTTTGAAGAATGAACTGAAAACTCATATTTTGTTCTAAAACAGTGTTTGGATGTGATAACAAGCTGTTTTATCATGTTTGTAATGTTACACATGCATTTCCAAACAAGTAGTAAGTCTTGTATTAAGGGGTTCAAAACAGTGTTTGCTGGCGCTGTAAGCGCTCTAAACAGTGTTTCTGAGCATAACTTGTGGCAAAAGTGCAACTTTTGAAGAATGAACTGAAAACTCATATTTTGTTCCAAAACAGTGTTTGGATGTGATAACAAGCTGTTTTATCATGTTTGTAATGTTACACATGCATTTCCTAACAAGTAGTAAGGCTTGCATTAAGGCGTTCAAAACAGCGTTTGCTGGCGTTGTAAGAGCTCTAAACAGTGTTTCTGAGCATAACTTGTGGCAAAAGTGCAACTTTTGAAGAATGAAAAGAAAACTCATATTTTGAATGAAAACAGTGTTTGGATGTGATAACAAGCTGTTTTATCATGTTTGTAATGTTACACATGCATTTCCAAACAAGTAGTAAGTCTTGTATTAAGGCGTTCAAAACAGCGTTTGCTGGCGCTGTAAGCGCTCTAAACAGTGTCTCTGAGCATAACTTGTGGCAAAAGTGCAACTTTTGAAGAATGAACTGAAAACTCATATTTTGTTCCAAAACAGTGTTTGGATGTGATAACAAGCTGTTTTATCATGTTTGTAATGTTACACATGCATTTCCTAACAAGTAGTAAGGCTTGCATTAAGGCATTCAAAACAGCGTTTGCTGGCGTTGTAAGAGCTCTAAACAGTGTTTCTGAGCATAACTTGTGGCAAAAGTGCAACTTTTGAAGAATGAAAAGAAAACTCATATTTTGAATGAAAACAGTGTTTGGATGTGATAACAAGCTGTTTTATCATGTTTGTAATGTTACACATGCATTTCCAAACAAGTAGTAAGTCTTGTATTAAGGCGTTCAAAACAGCGTTTGCTGGCGCTGTAAGCGCTCTAAACAGTGTTTCTGAGCATAACTTGGAGCAAAAGTGCAACTTTTGAAGAATGAACTGAAAACTCATATTTTGTTCTAAAACAGTGTTTGGATGTGATAACAAGCTGTTTTATCATGTTTGTAATGTTACACATGCATTTCCTAACAAGTAGTAAGGCTTGCATTAAGGCGTTCAAAACAGCGTTTGCTGGCGCTGTAAGCGCTCTAAACAGTGTTTCTGAGCATAACTTGTGGCAAAAGTGCAACTTTTGAAGAATGAACTGAAAACTCATATTTTGTTCCAAAACAGTGTTTGGATGTGATAACAAGCTGTTTTATCATGTTTGTAATGTTACACATGCATTTCCTAACAAGTAGTAAGGCTTGCATTAAGGCGTTCAAAACAGCGTTTGCTGGCGTTGTAAGAGCTCTAAACAGTGTTTCTGAGCATAACTTGTGGCAAAAGTGCAACTTTTGAAGAATGAAAAGAAAACTCATATTTTGAATGAAAACAGTGTTTGGATGTGATAACAAGCTGTTTTATCATGTTTGTAATGTTACACATGCATTTCCAAACAAGTAGTAAGTCTTGTATTAAGGCGTTCAAAACAGTGTTTGCTGGCGCTGTAAGCGCTCTAAACAGTGTTTCTGAGCATAACTTGGAGCAAAAGTGCAACTTTTGTAGAATGAACTGAAAACTCATATTTTGTTCTAAAACAGTGTTTGGATGTGATAACAAGCTGTTTTATCATGTTTGTAATGTTACACATGCATTTCCAAACAAGTAGTAAGTCTTGTATTAAGGCGTTCAAAACAGCGTTTGCTGGCACTGTAAGCGCTCTAAACAGTGTTTCTGAGCATAACTTGGAGCAAAAGTGCAACTTTTGAAGAATGAACTGAAAACTCATATTTTGTTCCAAAACAGTGTTTGGATGTGATAACAAGCTGTTTTATCATGTTTGTAATGTTACACATGCATTTCCTAACAAGTAGTAAGGCTTGCATTAAGGCATTCAAAACAGCGTTTGCTGGCGTTGTAAGAGCTCTAAACAGTGTTTCTGAGCATAACTTGTGGCAAAAGTGCAACTTTTGAAGAATGAAAAGAAAACTCATATTTTGAATGAAAACAGTGTTTGGATGTGATAACAAGCTGTTTTATCATGTTTGTAATGTTACACATGCATTTCCAAACAAGTAGTAAGTCTTTTATTAAGGCGTTCAAAACAGCGTTTGCTGGCGCTGTAAGCGCTCTAAACAGTGTTTCTGAGCATAACTTGTGGCAAAAGTGCAACTTTTGAAGAATGAACTGAAAACTCATATTTTGAATGAAAACAGTGTTTGGATGTGATAACAAGCTGTTTTATCATGTTTGTAATGTTACACATGCATTTCCAAACAAGTAGTAAGTCTTGTATTAAGGCGTTCAAAACAGCGTTTGCTGGCGCTGTAAGCGCTCTAAACAGTGTTTCTGAGCATAACTTGTGGCAAAAGTGCAACTTTTGAAGAATGAACTGAAAACTCATATTTTGTTCCAAAACAGTGTTTGGATGTGATAACAAGCTGTTTTATCATGTTTGTAATGTTACACATGCATTTCCTAACAAGTAGTAAGGCTTGCATTAAGGCGTTCAAAACAGCGTTTGCTGGCGCTGTAAGCGCTCTAAACAGTGTTTCTGAGCATAACTTGTGGCAAAAGTGCAACTTTTGAAGAATGAAAAGAAAACTCATATTTTGAATGAAAACAGTGTTTGGATGTGATAACAAGCTGTTTTATCATGTTTGTAATGTTACACATGCATTTCCAAACAAGTAGTAAGTCTTGTATTAAGGCGTTCAAAACAGCGTTTGCTGGCGCTGTAAGCGCTCTAAACAGTGTTTCTGAGCATAACTTGGAGCAAAAGTGCAACTTTTGAAGAATGAAAAGAAAACTCATATTTTGAATGAAAACAGTGTTTGGATGTGATAACAAGCTGTTTTATCATGTTTGTAATGTTACACATGCATTTCCAAACAAGTAGTAAGTCTTGTATTAAGGCGTTCAAAACAGCGTTTGCTGGCGCTGTAAGCGCTCTAAACAGTGTCTCTGAGCATAACTTATGGCAAAAGTGCAACTTTTGAAGAATGAACTGAAAACTCATATTTTGTTCCAAAACAGTGTTTGGATGTGATAACAAGCTGTTTTATCATGTTTGTAATGTTACACATGCATTTCCTAACAAGTAGTAAGGCTTGCATTAAGGCATTCAAAACAGCGTTTGCTGGCGTTGTAAGAGCTCTAAACAGTGTTTCTGAGCATAACTTGTGGCAAAAGTGCAACTTTTGAAGAATGAAAAGAAAACTCATATTTTGAATGAAAACAGTGTTTGGATGTGATAACAAGCTGTTTTATCATGTTTGTAATGTTACAAATGCATTTCCAAACAAGTAGTAAGTCTTGTATTAAGGGGTTCAAAACAGCGTTTGCTGGCGCTGTAAGCGCTCTAAACAGTTTTTCTGAGCATAACTTGGAGCAAAAGTGCAACTTTTGAAGAATGAACTGAAAACTCATATTTTGTTCTAAAACAGTGTTTGGATGTGATAACAAGCTGTTTTATCATGTTTGTAATGTTACACATGCATTTCCAAACAAGTAGTAAGTCTTGTATTAAGGGGTTCAAAACAGCGTTTGCTGGCGCTGTAAGCGCTCTAAACAGTGTTTCTGAGCATAACTTGTGGCAAAAGTGCAACTTTTGAAGAATGAACTGAAAACTCATATTTTGTTCCAAAACAGTGTTTGGATGTGATAACAAGCTGTTTTATCATGTTTGTAATGTTACACATGCATTTCCTAACAAGTAGTAAGGCTTGCATTAAGGCGTTCAAAACAGCGTTTGCTGGCGTTGTAAGAGCTCTAAACAGTGTTTCTGAGCATAACTTGTGGCAAAAGTGCAACTTTTGAAGAATGAAAAGAAAACTCATATTTTGAATGAAAACAGTGTTTGGATGTGATAACAAGCTGTTTTATCATGTTTGTAATGTTAACATGCATTTCCAAACAAGTAGTAAGTCTTGTATTAAGGCGTTCAAAACAGCGTTTGCTGGCGCTGTAAGCGCTCTAAACAGTGTCTCTGAGCATAACTTGTGGCAAAAGTGCAACTTTTGAAGAATGAACTGAAAACTCATATTTTGTTCCAAAACAGTGTTTGGATGTGATAACAAGCTGTTTTATCATGTTTGTAATGTTACACATGCATTTCCTAACAAGTAGTAAGGCTTGCATTAAGGCATTCAAAACAGCGTTTTGCTGGCGTTGTAAGAGCTCTAAACAGTGTTTCTGAGCATAACTTGTGGCAAAAGTGCAACTTTTGAAGAATGAAAAGAAAACTCATATTTTGAATGAAAACAGTGTTTGGATGTGATAACAAGCTGTTTTATCATGTTTGTGATGTTACACATGCATTTCCAAACAAGTAGTAAGTCTTGCATTAAGGCGTTCAAAACAGCGTTTGCTGGCGCTGTAAGCGCTCTAAACAGTGGTTCTGAGCATAACTTGTGGCAAAAGTGCAACTTTTGAAGAATGAACTGAAAACTCATATTTTGTTTCAAACAGTGTTTGGATGTGATAACAAGCTGTTTTATCATGTTTGTGATGTTACACATGCATTTCCAAACAAGTAGTAAGTCTTGCATTAAGGCGTTCAAAACAGCGTTTGCTGCGCTGTAAGCGCTCTAAACAGTGTTTCTGAGCATAACTTGGAGCAAAAGTGCAACTTTTGAAGAATGAACTGAAAACTCATATTTTGTTCCAAAACAGTGTTTTGGATGTGATAACAAGCTGTTTTATCATGTTTGTAATGTTACACATGCATTTCCTAACAAGTAGTAAGGCTTGCATTAAGGCGTTCAAAACAGCGTTTGCTGGCGTTGTAAGAGCTCTAAACAGTGTTTCTGAGCATAACTTGTGGCAAAAGTGCAACTTTTGAAGAATGAAAAGAAAACTCATATTTTGAATGAAAACAGTGTTTGGATGTGATAACAAGCTGTTTTATCATGTTTGTAATGTTACACATGCATTTCCAAACAAGTAGTAAGTCTTGTATTAAGGCGTTCAAAACAGCGTTTGCTGGCGCTGTAAGCGCTCTAAACAGTGTCTCTGAGCATAACTTGTGGCAAAAGTGCAACTTTTGAAGAATGAACTGAAAACTCATATTTTGTTCCAAAACAGTGTTTGGATGTGATAACAAGCTGTTTATCATGTTTGTAATGTTACACATGCATTTCCTAACAAGTAGTAAGGCTTGCATTAAGGCATTCAAAACAGCGTTTGCTGGCGTTGTAAGAGCTCTAAACAGTGTTTCTGAGCATAACTTGTGGCAAAAGTGCAACTTTTGAAGAATGAAAAGAAAACTCATATTTTGAATGAAAACAGTGTTTGGATGTGATAACAAGCTGTTTTATCATGTTTGTAATGTTACAAATGCATTTCCAAACAAGTAGTAAGTCTTGTATTAAGGGGTTCAAAACAGCGTTTGCTGGCGCTGTAAGCGCTCTAAACAGTTTTTCTGAGCATAACTTGGAGCAAAAGTGCAACTTTTGAAGAATGAACTGAAAACTCATATTTTGTTCTAAAACAGTGTTTGGATGTGATAACAAGCTGTTTTATCATGTTTGTAATGTTACACATGCATTTCCAAACAAGTAGTAAGTCTTGTATTAAGGCGTTCAAAACAGTGTTTGCTGGCGCTGTAAGCGCTCTAAACAGTGTTTCTGAGCATAACTTGGAGCAAAAGTGCAACTTTTGTAGAATGAACTGAAAACTCATATTTTGTTCTAAAACAGTGTTTGGATGTGATAACAAGCTGTTTTATCATGTTTGTAATGTTACACATGCATTTCCAAACAAGTAGTAAGTCTTGTATTAAGGCGTTCAAAACAGCGTTTGCTGGCACTGTAAGCGCTCTAAACAGTGTTTCTGAGCATAACTTGGAGCAAAAGTGCAACTTTTGAAGAATGAACTGAAAACTCATATTTTGTTCCAAAACAGTGTTTGGATGTGATAACAAGCTGTTTTATCATGTTTGTAATGTTACACATGCATTTCCTAACAAGTAGTAAGGCTTGCATTAAGGCATTCAAAACAGCGTTTGCTGGCGTTGTAAGAGCTCTAAACAGTGTTTCTGAGCATAACTTGTGGCAAAAGTGCAACTTTTGAAGAATGAAAAGAAAACTCATATTTTGAATGAAAACAGTGTTTGGATGTGATAACAAGCTGTTTTATCATGTTTGTAATGTTACACATGCATTTCCAAACAAGTAGTAAGTCTTTTATTAAGGCGTTCAAAACAGCGTTTGCTGGCGCTGTAAGCGCTCTAAACAGTGTTTCTGAGCATAACTTGTGGCAAAAGTGCAACTTTTGAAGAATGAACTGAAAACTCATATTTTGAATGAAAACAGTGTTTGGATGTGATAACAAGCTGTTTTATCATGTTTGTAATGTTACACATGCATTTCCAAACAAGTAGTAAGTCTTGTATTAAGGCGTTCAAAACAGCGTTTGCTGGCGCTGTAAGCGCTCTAAACAGTGTTTCTGAGCATAACTTGTGGCAAAAGTGCAACTTTTGAAGAATGAACTGAAAACTCATATTTTGTTCCAAAACAGTGTTTGGATGTGATAACAAGCTGTTTTATCATGTTTGTAATGTTACACATGCATTTCCTAACAAGTAGTAAGGCTTGCATTAAGGCGTTCAAAACAGCGTTTGCTGGCGCTGTAAGCGCTCTAAACAGTGTTTCTGAGCATAACTTGTGGCAAAAGTGCAACTTTTGAAGAATGAAAAGAAAACTCATATTTTGAATGAAAACAGTGTTGGATGTGATAACAAGCTGTTTTATCATGTTTGTAATGTTACACATGCATTTCCAAACAAGTAGTAAGTCTTGTATTAAGGCGTTCAAAACAGCGTTTGCTGGCGCTGTAAGCGCTCTAAACAGTGTTTCTGAGCATAACTTGGAGCAAAAGTGCAACTTTTGAAGAATGAAAAGAAAACTCATATTTTGAATGAAAACAGTGTTTGGATGTGATAACAAGCTGTTTTATCATGTTTGTAATGTTACACATGCATTTCCAAACAAGTAGTAAGTCTTGTATTAAGGCGTTCAAAACAGCGTTTGCTGGCGCTGTAAGCGCTCTAAACAGTTGTCTCTGAGCATAACTTATGGCAAAAGTGCAACTTTTGAAGAATGAACTGAAAACTCATATTTTGTTCCAAAACAGTGTTTGGATGTGATAACAAGCTGTTTTATCATGTTTGTAATGTTACACATGCATTTCCTAACAAGTAGTAAGGCTTGCATTAAGGCATTCAAAACAGCGTTTGCTGGCGTTGTAAGAGCTCTAAACAGTGTTTCTGAGCATAACTTGTGGCAAAAGTGCAACTTTTGAAGAATGAAAAGAAAACTCATATTTTGAATGAAAACAGTGTTTGGATGTGATAACAAGCTGTTTTATCATGTTTGTAATGTTACAAATGCATTTCCAAACAAGTAGTAAGTCTTGTATTAAGGGGTTCAAAACAGCGTTTGCTGGCGCTGTAAGCGCTCTAAACAGTTTTTCTGAGCATAACTTGGAGCAAAAGTGCAACTTTTGAAGAATGAACTGAAAACTCATATTTTGTTCTAAAACAGTGTTTGGATGTGATAACAAGCTGTTTTATCATGTTTGTAATGTTACACATGCATTTCCTAACAAGTAGTAAGGCTTGCATTAAGGCATTCAAAACAGCGTTTGCTGGCGTTGTAAGAGCTCTAAACAGTGTTTCTGAGCATAACTTGTGGCAAAAGTGCAACTTTTGAAGAATGAAAAGAAAACTCATATTTTGAATGAAAACAGTGTTTGGATGTGATAACAAGCTGTTTTATCATGTTTGTGATGTTACACATGCATTTCCAAACAAGTAGTAAGTCTTGCATTAAGGCGTTCAAAACAGCGTTTGCTGGCGCTGTAAGCGCTCTAAACAGTGGTTCTGAGCATAACTTGTGGCAAAAGTGCAACTTTTGAAGAATGAACTGAAAACTCATATTTTGTTTCAAAACAGTGTTTGGATGTGATAACAAGCTGTTTTATCATGTTTGTGATGTTACACATGCATTTCCAAACAAGTAGTAAGTCTTGCATTAAGGCGTTCAAAACAGCGTTTGCTGGCGCTGTAAGCGCTCTAAACAGTGTTTCTGAGCATAACTTGGAGCAAAAGTGCAACTTTTGAAGAATGAACTGAAAACTCATATTTTGTTCCAAAACAGTGTTTGGATGTGATAACAAGCTGTTTTATCATGTTTGTAATGTTACACATGCATTTCCTAACAAGTAGTAAGGCTTGCATTAAGGCGTTCAAAACAGCGTTTGCTGGCGTTGTAAGAGCTCTAAACAGTGTTTCTGAGCATAACTTGTGGCAAAAGTGCAACTTTTGAAGAATGAAAAGAAAACTCATATTTTGAATGAAAACAGTGTTTGGATGTGATAACAAGCTGTTTTATCATGTTTGTAATGTTACACATGCATTTCCAAACAAGTAGTAAGTCTTGTATTAAGGCGTTCAAAACAGCGTTTGCTGGCGCTGTAAGCGCTCTAAACAGTGTCTCTGAGCATAACTTGTGGCAAAAGTGCAACTTTTGAAGAATGAACTGAAAACTCATATTTTGTTCCAAAACAGTGTTTGGATGTGATAACAAGCTGTTTTATCATGTTTGTAATGTTACACATGCATTTCCTAACAAGTAGTAAGGCTTGCATTAAGGCATTCAAAACAGCGTTTGCTGGCGTTGTAAGAGCTCTAAACAGTGTTTCTGAGCATAACTTGTGGCAAAAGTGCAACTTTTGAAGAATGAAAAGAAAACTCATATTTTGAATGAAAACAGTGTTTGGATGTGATAACAAGCTGTTTTATCATGTTTGTAATGTTACAAATGCATTTCCAAACAAGTAGTAAGTCTTGTATTAAGGGGTTCAAAACAGCGTTTGCTGGCGCTGTAAGCGCTCTAAACAGTTTTTTCTGAGCATAACTTGGAGCAAAAGTGCAACTTTTGAAGAATGAACTGAAAACTCATATTTTGTTCTAAAACAGTGTTTGGATGTGATAACAAGCTGTTTTATCATGTTTGTAATGTTACACATGCATTTCCAAACAAGTAGTAAGTCTTGTATTAAGGCGTTCAAAACAGTGTTTGCTGGCGCTGTAAGCGCTCTAAACAGTGTTTCTGAGCATAACTTGGAGCAAAAGTGCAACTTTTGTAGAATGAACTGAAAACTCATATTTTGTTCTAAAACAGTGTTTGGATGTGATAACAAGCTGTTTTATCATGTTTGTAATGTTACACATGCATTTCCAAACAAGTAGTAAGTCTTGTATTAAGGCGTTCAAAACAGCGTTTGCTGGCACTGTAAGCGCTCTAAACAGTGTTTCTGAGCATAACTTGGAGCAAAAGTGCAACTTTTGAAGAATGAACTGAAAACTCATATTTTGTTCCAAAACAGTGTTTGGATGTGATAACAAGCTGTTTTATCATGTTTGTAATGTTACACATGCATTTCCTAACAAGTAGTAAGGCTTGCATTAAGGCATTCAAAACAGCGTTTGCTGGCGTTGTAAGAGCTCTAAACAGTGTTTCTGAGCATAACTTGTGGCAAAAGTGCAACTTTTGAAGAATGAAAAGAAAACTCATATTTTGAATGAAAACAGTGTTTGGATGTGATAACAAGCTGTTTTATCATGTTTGTAATGTTACACATGCATTTCCAAACAAGTAGTAAGTCTTTTATTAAGGCGTTCAAAACAGCGTTTGCTGGCGCTGTAAGCGCTCTAAACAGTGTTTCTGAGCATAACTTGTGGCAAAAGTGCAACTTTTGAAGAATGAACTGAAAACTCATATTTTGAATGAAAACAGTGTTTGGATGTGATAACAAGCTGTTTTATCATGTTTGTAATGTTACACATGCATTTCCAAACAAGTAGTAAGTCTTGTATTAAGGCGTTCAAAACAGCGTTTGCTGGCGCTGTAAGCGCTCTAAACAGTGTTTCTGAGCATAACTTGTGGCAAAAGTGCAACTTTTGAAGAATGAACTGAAAACTCATATTTTGTTCCAAAACAGTGTTTGGATGTGATAACAAGCTGTTTTATCATGTTTGTAATGTTACACATGCATTTCCTAACAAGTAGTAAGGCTTGCATTAAGGCGTTCAAAACAGCGTTTGCTGGCGCTGTAAGCGCTCTAAACAGTGTTTCTGAGCATAACTTGTGGCAAAAGTGCAACTTTTGAAGAATGAAAAGAAAACTCATATTTTGAATGAAAACAGTGTTTGGATGTGATAACAAGCTGTTTTATCATGTTTGTAATGTTACACATGCATTTCCAAACAAGTAGTAAGTCTTGTATTAAGGCGTTCAAAACAGCGTTTGCTGGCGCTGTAAGCGCTCTAAACAGTGTTTCTGAGCATAACTTGGAGCAAAAGTGCAACTTTTGAAGAATGAAAAGAAAACTCATATTTTGAATGAAAACAGTGTTTGGATGTGATAACAAGCTGTTTTATCATGTTTGTAATGTTACACATGCATTTCCAAACAAGTAGTAAGTCTTGTATTAAGGCGTTCAAAACAGCGTTTGCTGGCGCTGTAAGCGCTCTAAACAGTGTCTCTGAGCATAACTTATGGCAAAAGTGCAACTTTTGAAGAATGAACTGAAAACTCATATTTTGTTCCAAAACAGTGTTTGGATGTGATAACAAGCTGTTTTATCATGTTTGTAATGTTACACATGCATTTCCTAACAAGTAGTAAGGCTTGCATTAAGGCATTCAAAACAGCGTTTGCTGGCGTTGTAAGAGCTCTAAACAGTGTTTCTGAGCATAACTTGTGCAACTTTTGAAGAATGAAAAGAAAACTCATATTTTGAATGAAAACAGTGTTTGGATGTGATAACAAGCTGTTTTATCATGTTTGTAATGTTACAAATGCATTTCCAAACAAGTAGTAAGTCTTGTATTAAGGGGTTCAAAACAGCGTTTGCTGGCGCTGTAAGCGCTCTAAACAGTTTTTCTGAGCATAACTTGGAGCACAAGTGCCAACTTTTGAAGATTGAACTGAAAACTCATATTTTGTTCTAAAACAGTGTTTGGATGTGATAACAAGCTGTTTTATCATGTTTGTAATGTTACACATGCATTTCCAAACAAGTAGTAAGTCTTGTATTAAGGGGTTCAAAAACAGCGTTTGCTGGCGCTGTAAGCGCTCTAAACAGTGTTTCTGAGCATAACTTGTGGCAAAAGTGCAACTTTTGAAGAATGAACTGAAAACTCATATTTTGTTCCAAAACAGTGTTTGGATGTGATAACAAGCTGTTTATCATGTTTGTAATGTTACACATGCATTTCCTAACAAGTAGTAAGGCTTGCATTAAGGCGTTCAAAACAGCGTTTGCCTGGCGTTGTAAGAGCTCTAAACAGTGTTTCTGTGCATAACTTGTGGCAAAAGTGCAACTTTTGAAGAATGAAAAGAAAACTCATATTTTGAATGAAAACAGTGTTTGGATGTGATAACAAGCTGTTTTATCATGTTTGTAATGTTACACATGCATTTCCAAACAAGTAGTAAGTCTTGTATTAAGGCGTTCAAAACAGCGTTTGCTGGCGCTGTAAGCGCTCTAAACAGTGTCTCTGAGCATAACTTGTGGCAAAAGTGCAACTTTTGAAGAATGAACTGAAAACTCATATTTTGTTCCAAAACAGTGTTTGGATGTGATAACAAGCTGTTTTATCATGTTTGTAATGTTACACATGCATTTCCTAACAAGTAGTAAGGCTTGCATTAAGGCATTCAAAACAGCGGTTTGCTGGCGTTGTAAGAGCTCTAAACAGTGTTTCTGAGCATAACTTGTGGCAAAAGTGCAACTTTTGAAGAATGAAAAGAAACTCATATTTTGAATGAAAACAGTGTGTTGGATGTGATAACAAGCTGTTTTATCATGTTTGTAATGTTCCACATGCATTTCCAAACAAGTAGTAAGTCCTTGTATTAAGGCGTTCAAAAACAGCGTTTGCTGGCGCTGTAAGCGCTCTAAACAGTGTTTCTGAGCATAACTTGGAGAGCAAAAGTGCAACTTTTGAAGAATGACTGAAAACTCATATTTTGTTCTAAAACAGTGTTTGGATGTGATAACAAGCTGTTTTATCATGTTTGTAATGTTACACATGCATTTCCTAACAAGTAGTAAGGCTTGCATTAAGGCGTTCAAAACAGCGTTTGCTGGCGCTGTAAGCGCTCTAAACAGTGTTTCTGAGCATAACTTGTGGCAAAAGTGCAACTTTTGAAGAATGAACTGAAAACTCATATTTTGTTCCAAAACAGTGTTTGGATGTGATAACAAGCTGTTTTATCATGTTTGTAATGTTACACATGCCATTTCCTAACAAGTAGTAAGGCTTGCATTAAGGCGTTCATAAACAGCGTTTGCTGGCGTTGTAAGAGCTCTAAACAGGTTTCTGAGCATAACTTGTGGCAAAAGTGCAACTTTTGAAGAATGAAAAGAAAACTCATATTGTGAATGAAACAGTGTTTGGATGTGATAACAAGCTGTTTTATCATGTTTGTAATGTTACACATGCATTTCCAAACAAGTAGTAAGTCTTGTATTAAGGCGTTCAAAACAGTGTTTGCTGGCCGCTGTAAGCGCTCTAAAACAGTGTTTCTGAGCATAACTTGGAGCAAAAGTGCAACTTTGTAGAATGAACTGAAAACTCATATTTTGTTCTAAAACAGTGTTTGGATGTGATAACAAGCTGTTTTATCATGTTTGTAATGTTACACATGCATTTCCAAACAAGTAGTAAGTCTTGTATTAGGCGTTCAAAACAGCGTTTGCTGGCACTGTAAGCGCTCTAAACAATGTTTCTGAGCATAACTTGGAGCAAAAGTGCAACTTTTGAAGAATGAACTGAAAACTCATATTTTGTCCAAAACAGTGTTTGGATGTGATAACAAGCTGTTTTATCATGTTTGTAATGTTACACATGCATTTCCTAACAAGTAGAAGGCTTGCATTAAGGCATTCAAAACAGCGTTTGCTGGCGTTGTAAGAGCTCTAAACAGTGTTTCTGAGCATAACTTGTGGCAAAAGTGCAACCTTTTGAAGAATGAAAAGAAAAAACTCATATTTTGAATGAAAACAGTGTTTGGATGTGATAACAAGCTGTTTTATCATGTTTGTAATGTTACACATGCATTTCCAAACAAGTAGTAAGTCTTTTATTAAGGCGTTCAAAACAGCGTTTGCTGGCGCTGTAAGCGCTCTAAACAGTGTTTCTGAGCATAACTTGTGGCAAAAGTGCAACTTTGAAGAATGAACTGAAAACTCATATTTTGAATGAAAACAGTGTTTGGATGTGATAACAAGCTGTTTTATCATGTTTGTAATGTTACACATGCATTTCCTAAACAAGTAGTAAGTCTTGTATTAAGGCGTTCAAAACAGCGTTTGCTGGCGCTGTAAGCGCTCTAAACAGTGTTTCTGAGCATAACTTGTGGCAAAAGTGCAACTTTTGAAGAATGAACTGAAAAACTCATATTTTGTTCCAAAACAGTGTTTGGATGTGATAACAAGCTGTTTTATCATGTTTGTAATGTTACACATGCATTTCCTAACAAGTAGTAAGGCTTGCATTAAGGCGTTCAAAACAGCGTTTGCTGGCGCTGTAAGCGCTCTAAACAGTGTTTCTGAGCATAACTTGTGGCAAAAGTGCAACTTTTGAAGAATGAAAAGAAAACTCATATTTTGAATGAAAACAGTGTTTGGATGTGATAACAAGCTGTTTTATCATGTTTGTAATGTTACACCATGCATTTCCAAACAAGTAGTAAGTCTTGTATTAAAGGCGTTCAAAACAGCGTTTGCTGGCGCTGTAAGCGCTCTAAACAGTGTTTCTGAGCATAACTTGGAGCAAAAGTGCAACTTTTGAAGAATGAAAGAAAACTCATATTTTGAATGAAAACAGTGTTTGGATGTGATAACAAGCTGTTTTTCATGTTTGTAATGTTACACATGCATTTTCCAAACAAGTAGTAAGTCTTGTATTAAGGCGTTCAAAACAGCGTTTGCTGGCGCTGTAAGCGCTCTAAACAGTGTCTCTGAGCATAACTTATGGCAAAAGTGCAACTTTTGAAGAATGAACTGAAAACTCATATTTTGTTCCAAAACAGTGTTTGGATGTGATAACAAGCTGTTTTATCATGTTTGTAATGTACACATGCATTTCCTAACAAGTAGTAAGGCTTGCATTAAGGCATTCAAAACAGCGTTTGCTGGCGTTTTGTAAGAGCTCTAAACAGTGTTTTCTGAGCATAACTTGTGGCAAAAGTGCAACTTTTGAAGAATGAAAAAGAAAACTCATATTTTGAATGAAAACAGTGTTTGGATGTGATAACAAGCTGTTTTATCATGTTTGTAATGTTACACAATGCATTTCCAAACAAGTAGTAAGTCTTGTATTAAGGGGTTCAAAACAGCGTTTGCTGGCGCTGTAAGCGCTCTAAACAGTTTTTTACTTGGAGCAAAAGTGCAACTTTTGAAGAATGAACTGAAAACTCATATTTTGTTCTAAAACAGTGTTTGGATGTGATAACAAGCTGTTTTATCATGTTTGTAATGTTACACATGCATTTCCAAACAAGTAGTAAGTCTTGTATTAAGGGGTTCAAAACAGCGTTTGCTGGCGCTGTAAGCGCTCTAAACAGTGTTTCTGAGCATAACTTGTGGCAAAAGTGCAACTTTTGAAGAATGAACTGAAAACTCATATTTTGTTCCAAAACAGTGTTTGGATGTGATAACAAGCTGTTTTATCATGTTTGTAATGTTACACATGCATTTCCTAACAAGTAGTAAGGCTTGCATTAAGGCATTCAAAACAGCGTTTGCTGGCGTTGTAAGAGCTCTAAACAGTGTTTCTGAGCATAACTTGTGGCAAAAGTGCAACTTTTGAAGAATGAAAAGAAAACTCATATTTTGAATGAAAACAGTGTTTGGATGTGATAACAAGCTGTTTTATCATGTTTGTAATGTTACACATGCATTTCCAAACAAGTAGTAAGTCTTGTATTAAGGCGTTCAAAACAGCGTTTGCTGGCGCTGTAAGCGCTCTAAACAGTGTTTCTGAGCATAACTTGGAGCAAAAGTGCAACTTTTGAAGAATGAACTGAAAACTCATATTTTGTTCTAAAACAGTGTTTGGATGTGATAACAAGCTGTTTTATCATGTTTGTAATGTTACACATGCATTTCCTAACAAGTAGTAAGGCTTGCATTAAGGCGTTCAAAACAGCGTTTGCTGGCGCTGTAAGCGCTCTAAACAGTGTTTCTGAGCATAACTTGTGGCAAAAGTGCAACTTTTGAAGAATAAACTGAAAACTCATATTTTGTTCCAAAACAGTGTTTGGATGTGATAACAAGCTGTTTTATCATGTTTGTAATGTTACACATGCATTTCCTAACAAGTAGTAAGGCTTGCATTAAGGCGTTCAAAACAGCGTTTGCTGGCGTTGTAAGAGCTCTAAACAGTGTTTCTGAGCATAACTTGTGGCAAAAGTGCAACTTTTGAAGAATGAAAAGAAAACTCATATTTTGAATGAAAACAGTGTTTGGATGTGATAACAAGCTGTTTTATCATGTTTGTAATGTTACACATGCATTTCCAAACAAGTAGTAAGTCTTGTATTAAGGCGTTCAAAACAGTGTTTGCTGGCGCTGTAAGCGCTCTAAACAGTGTTTCTGAGCATAACTTGGAGCAAAAGTGCAACTTTTGTAGAATGAACTGAAAACTCATATTTTGTTCTAAAACAGTGTTTGGATGTGATAACAAGCTGTTTTATCATGTTTGTAATGTTACACATGCATTTCCAAACAAGTAGTAAGTCTTGTATTAAGGCGTTCAAAACAGCGTTTGCTGGCACTGTAAGCGCTCTAAACAGTGTTTCTGAGCATAACTTGGAGCAAAAGTGCAACTTTTGAAGAATGAACTGAAAACTCATATTTTGTTCCAAAACAGTGTTTGGATGTGATAACAAGCTGTTTTATCATGTTTGTAATGTTACACATGCATTTCCTAACAAGTAGTAAGGCTTGCATTAAGGCATTCAAAACAGCGTTTGCTGGCGTTGTAAGAGCTCTAAACAGTGTTTCTGAGCATAACTTGTGGCAAAAGTGCAACTTTTGAAGAATGAAAAGAAAACTCATATTTTGAATGAAAACAGTGTTTGGATGTGATAACAAGCTGTTTTATCATGTTTGTAATGTTACAAATGCATTTCCAAACAAGTAGTAAGTCTTGTATTAAGGGGTTCAAAACAGCGTTTGCTGGCGCTGTAAGCGCTCTAAACAGTTTTTCTGAGCATAACTTGGAGCAAAAGTGCAACTTTTGAAGAATGAACTGAAAACTCATATTTTGTTCTAAAACAGTGTTTGGATGTGATAACAAGCTGTTTTATCATGTTTGTAATGTTACACATGCATTTCCAAACAAGTAGTAAGTCTTGTATTAAGGGGTTCAAAACAGCGTTTGCTGGCGCTGTAAGCGCTCTAAACAGTGTTTCTGAGCATAACTTGTGGCAAAAGTGCAACTTTTGAAGAATGAACTGAAAACTCATATTTTGTTCCAAAACAGTGTTTGGATGTGATAACAAGCTGTTTTATCATGTTTGTAATGTTACACATGCATTTCCTAACAAGTAGTAAGGCTTGCATTAAGGCGTTCAAAACAGCGTTTGCTGGCGTTGTAAGAGCTCTAAACAGTGTTTCTGAGCATAACTTGTGGCAAAAGTGCAACTTTTGAAGAATGAAAAGAAAACTCATATTTTGAATGAAAACAGTGTTTGGATGTGATAACAAGCTGTTTTATCATGTTTGTAATGTTACACATGCATTTCCAAACAAGTAGTAAGTCTTGTATTAAGGCGTTCAAAACAGCGTTTGCTGGCGCTGTAAGCGCTCTAAACAGTGTCTCTGAGCATAACTTGTGGCAAAAGTGCAACTTTTGAAGAATGAAAAGAAAACTCATATTTTGAATGAAAACAGTGTTTGGATGTGATAACAAGCTGTTTTATCATGTTTGTAATGTTACACATGCATTTCCAAACAAGTAGTAAGTCTTGTATTAAGGCGTTCAAAACAGCGTTTGCTGGCGCTGTAAGCGCTCTAAACAGTGTTTCTGAGCATAACTTGGAGCAAAAGTGCAACTTTTGAAGAATGAACTGAAAACTCATATTTTGTTCTAAAACAGTGTTTGGATGTGATAACAAGCTGTTTTATCATGTTTGTAATGTTACACATGCATTTCCTAACAAGTAGTAAGGCTTGCATTAAGGCGTTCAAAACAGCGTTTGCTGGCGCTGTAAGCGCTCTAAACAGTGTTTCTGAGCATAACTTGTGGCAAAAGTGCAACTTTTGAAGAATGAACTGAAAACTCATATTTTGTTCCAAAACAGTGTTTGGATGTGATAACAAGCTGTTTTATCATGTTTGTAATGTTACACATGCATTTCCTAACAAGTAGTAAGGCTTGCATTAAGGCGTTCAAAACAGCGTTTGCTGGCGTTGTAAGAGCTCTAAACAGTGTTTCTGAGCATAACTTGTGGCAAAAGTGCAACTTTTGAAGAATGAAAAGAAAACTCATATTTTGAATGAAAACAGTGTTTGGATGTGATAACAAGCTGTTTTATCATGTTTGTAATGTTACACATGCATTTCCAAACAAGTAGTAAGTCTTGTATTAAGGCGTTCAAAACAGTGTTTGCTGGCGCTGTAAGCGCTCTAAACAGTGTTTCTGAGCATAACTTGGAGCAAAAGTGCAACTTTTGTAGAATGAACTGAAAACTCATATTTTGTTCTAAAACAGTGTTTGGATGTGATAACAAGCTGTTTTATCATGTTTGTAATGTTACACATGCATTTCCAAACAAGTAGTAAGTCTTGTATTAAGGCGTTCAAAACAGCGTTTGCTGGCACTGTAAGCGCTCTAAACAGTGTTTCTGAGCATAACTTGGAGCAAAAGTGCAACTTTTGAAGAATGAACTGAAAACTCATATTTTGTTCCAAAACAGTGTTTGGATGTGATAACAAGCTGTTTTATCATGTTTGTAATGTTACACATGCATTTCCTAACAAGTAGTAAGGCTTGCATTAAGGCATTCAAAACAGCGTTTGCTGGCGTTGTAAGAGCTCTAAACAGTGTTTCTGAGCATAACTTGTGGCAAAAGTGCAACTTTTGAAGAATGAAAAGAAAACTCATATTTTGAATGAAAACAGTGTTTGGATGTGATAACAAGCTGTTTTATCATGTTTGTAATGTTACACATGCATTTCCAAACAAGTAGTAAGTCTTTTATTAAGGCGTTCAAAACAGCGTTTGCTGGCGCTGTAAGCGCTCTAAACAGTGTTTCTGAGCATAACTTGTGGCAAAAGTGCAACTTTTGAAGAATGAAAAGAAAACTCATATTTTGAATGAAAACAGTGTTTGGATGTGATAACAAGCTGTTTTATCATGTTTGTAATGTTACACATGCATTTCCAAACAAGTAGTAAGTCTTTTATTAAGGCGTTCAAAACAGCGTTTGCTGGCGCTGTAAGCGCTCTAAACAGTGTTTCTGAGCATAACTTGTGGCAAAAGTGCAACTTTTGAAGAATGAACTGAAAACTCATATTTTGAATGAAAACAGTGTTTGGATGTGATAACAAGCTGTTTTATCATGTTTGTAATGTTACACATGCATTTCCAAACAAGTAGTAAGTCTTGTATTAAGGCGTTCAAAACAGCGTTTGCTGGCGCTGTAAGCGCTCTAAACAGTGTTTCTGAGCATAACTTGTGGCAAAAGTGCAACTTTTGAAGAATGAACTGAAAACTCATATTTTGTTCTAAAACAGTGTTTGGATGTGATAACAAGCTGTTTTATCATGTTTGTAATGTTACACATGCATTTCCAAACAAGTAGTAAGTCTTGTATTAAGGGGTTCAAAACAGCGTTTGCTGGCGCTGTAAGCGCTCTAAACAGTGTTTCTGAGCATAACTTGTGGCAAAAGTGCAACTTTTGAAGAATGAACTGAAAACTCATATTTTGTTCCAAAACAGTGTTTGGATGTGATAACAAGCTGTTTTATCATGTTTGTAATGTTACACATGCATTTCCTAACAAGTAGTAAGGCTTGCATTAAGGCGTTCAAAACAGCGTTTGCTGGCGCTGTAAGCGCTCTAAACAGTGTTTCTGAGCATAACTTGTGGCAAAAGTGCAACTTTTGAAGAATGAAAAGAAAACTCATATTTTGAATGAAAACAGTGTTTGGATGTGATAACAAGCTGTTTTATCATGTTTGTAATGTTACACATGCATTTCCAAACAAGTAGTAAGTCTTGTATTAAGGCATTCAAAACAGCGTTTGCTGGCGCTGTAAGCGCTCTAAACAGTGTTTCTGAGCATAACTTGGAGCAAAAGTGCAACTTTTGAAGAATGAACTGAAAACTCATATTTTGTTCTAAAACAGTGTTTGGATGTGATAACAAGCTGTTTTATCATGTTTGTAATGTTACACATGCATTTCCAAACAAGTAGTAAGTCTTGTATTAAGGCGTTCAAAACAGCGTTTGCTGGCGCTGTAAGCGCTCTAAACAGTGTTTCTGAGCATAACTTGGAGCAAAAGTGCAACTTTTGAAGAATGAACTGAAAACTCATATTTTGTTCTAAAACAGTGTTTGGATGTGATAACAAGCTGTTTTATCATGTTTGTAATGTTACACATGCATTTCCAAACAAGTAGTAAGTCTTGTATTAAGGCGTTCAAAACAGTGTTTGCTGGCGCTGTAAGCGCTCTAAACAGTTTTTCTGAGCATAACTTGGAGCAAAAGTGCAACTTTTGAAGAATGAACTGAAAACTCATATTTTGTTCTAAAACAGTGTTTGGATGTGATAACAAGCTGTTTTATCATGTTTGTAATGTTACACATGCATTTCCAAACAAGTAGTAAGTCTTGTATTAAGGGGTTCAAAACAGCGTTTGCTGGCGCTGTAAGCGCTCTAAACAGTGTTTCTGAGCATAACTTGTGGCAAAAGTGCAACTTTTGAAGAATGAACTGAAAACTCATATTTTGTTCCAAAACAGTGTTTGGATGTGATAACAAGCTGTTTTATCATGTTTGTAATGTTACACATGCATTTCCTAACAAGTAGTAAGGCTTGCATTAAGGCGTTCAAAACAGCGTTTGCTGGCACTGTAAGCGCTCTAAACAGTGTTTCTGAGCATAACTTGGAGCAAAAGTGCAACTTTTGAAGAATGAACTGAAAACTCATATTTTGTTCCAAAACAGTGTTTGGATGTGATAACAAGCTGTTTTATCATGTTTGTAATGTTACACATGCATTTCCTAACAAGTAGTAAGGCTTGCATTAAGGCATTCAAAACAGCGTTTGCTGGCGTTGTAAGAGCTCTAAACAGTGTTTCTGAGCATAACTTGTGGCAAAAGTGCAACTTTTGAAGAATGAAAAGAAAACTCATATTTTGAATGAAAACAGTGTTTGGATGTGATAACAAGCTGTTTTATCATGTTTGTAATGTTACAAATGCATTTCCAAACAAGTAGTAAGTCTTGTATTAAGGGGTTCAAAACAGCGTTTGCTGGCGCTGTAAGCGCTCTAAACAGTTTTTCTGAGCATAACTTGGAGCAAAAGTGCAACTTTTGAAGAATGAACTGAAAACTCATATTTTGTTCTAAAACAGTGTTTGGATGTGATAACAAGCTGTTTTATCATGTTTGTAATGTTACACATGCATTTCCAAACAAGTAGTAAGTCTTGTATTAAGGGGTTCAAAACAGCGTTTGCTGGCGCTGTAAGCGCTCTAAACAGTGTTTCTGAGCATAACTTGTGGCAAAAGTGCAACTTTTGAAGAATGAACTGAAAACTCATATTTTGTTCCAAAACAGTGTTTGGATGTGATAACAAGCTGTTTTATCATGTTTGTAATGTTACACATGCATTTCCTAACAAGTAGTAAGGCTTGCATTAAGGCGTTCAAAACAGCGTTTGCTGGCGTTGTAAGAGCTCTAAACAGTGTTTCTGAGCATAACTTGTGGCAAAAGTGCAACTTTTGAAGAATGAAAAGAAAACTCATATTTTGAATGAAAACAGTGTTTGGATGTGATAACAAGCTGTTTTATCATGTTTGTAATGTTACACATGCATTTCCAAACAAGTAGTAAGTCTTGTATTAAGGCGTTCAAAACAGCGTTTGCTGGCGCTGTAAGCGCTCTAAACAGTGTCTCTGAGCATAACTTGTGGCAAAAGTGCAACTTTTGAAGAATGAACTGAAAACTCATATTTTGTTCCAAAACAGTGTTTGGATGTGATAACAAGCTGTTTTATCATGTTTGTAATGTTACACATGCATTTCCTAACAAGTAGTAAGGCTTGCATTAAGGCATTCAAAACAGCGTTTGCTGGCGTTGTAAGAGCTCTAAACAGTGTTTCTGAGCATAACTTGTGGCAAAAGTGCAACTTTTGAAGAATGAAAAGAAAACTCATATTTTGAATGAAAACAGTGTTTGGATGTGATAACAAGCTGTTTTATCATGTTTGTAATGTTACACATGCATTTCCAAACAAGTAGTAAGTCTTGTATTAAGGCGTTCAAAACAGCGTTTGCTGGCGCTGTAAGCGCTCTAAACAGTGTTTCTGAGCATAACTTGGAGCAAAAGTGCAACTTTTGAAGAATGAACTGAAAACTCATATTTTGTTCTAAAACAGTGTTTGGATGTGATAACAAGCTGTTTTATCATGTTTGTAATGTTACACATGCATTTCCTAACAAGTAGTAAGGCTTGCATTAAGGCGTTCAAAACAGCGTTTGCTGGCGCTGTAAGCGCTCTAAACAGTGTTTCTGAGCATAACTTGTGGCAAAAGTGCAACTTTTGAAGAATGAACTGAAAACTCATATTTTGTTCCAAAACAGTGTTTGGATGTGATAACAAGCTGTTTTATCATGTTTGTAATGTTACACATGCATTTCCTAACAAGTAGTAAGGCTTGCATTAAGGCGTTCAAAACAGCGTTTGCTGGCGTTGTAAGAGCTCTAAACAGTGTTTCTGAGCATAACTTGTGGCAAAAGTGCAACTTTTGAAGAATGAAAAGAAAACTCATATTTTGAATGAAAACAGTGTTTGGATGTGATAACAAGCTGTTTTATCATGTTTGTAATGTTACACATGCATTTCCAAACAAGTAGTAAGTCTTGTATTAAGGCGTTCAAAACAGTGTTTGCTGGCGCTGTAAGCGCTCTAAACAGTGTTTCTGAGCATAACTTGGAGCAAAAGTGCAACTTTTGTAGAATGAACTGAAAACTCATATTTTGTTCTAAAACAGTGTTTGGATGTGATAACAAGCTGTTTTATCATGTTTGTAATGTTACACATGCATTTCCAAACAAGTAGTAAGTCTTGTATTAAGGCGTTCAAAACAGCGTTTGCTGGCACTGTAAGCGCTCTAAACAGTGTTTCTGAGCATAACTTGGAGCAAAAGTGCAACTTTTGAAGAATGAACTGAAAACTCATATTTTGTTCCAAAACAGTGTTTGGATGTGATAACAAGCTGTTTTATCATGTTTGTAATGTTACACATGCATTTCCTAACAAGTAGTAAGGCTTGCATTAAGGCATTCAAAACAGCGTTTGCTGGCGTTGTAAGAGCTCTAAACAGTGTTTCTGAGCATAACTTGTGGCAAAAGTGCAACTTTTGAAGAATGAAAAGAAAACTCATATTTTGAATGAAAACAGTGTTTGGATGTGATAACAAGCTGTTTTATCATGTTTGTAATGTTACACATGCATTTCCAAACAAGTAGTAAGTCTTTTATTAAGGCGTTCAAAACAGCGTTTGCTGGCGCTGTAAGCGCTCTAAACAGTGTTTCTGAGCATAACTTGTGGCAAAAGTGCAACTTTTGAAGAATGAAAAGAAAACTCATATTTTGAATGAAAACAGTGTTTGGATGTGATAACAAGCTGTTTTATCATGTTTGTAATGTTACACATGCATTTCCAAACAAGTAGTAAGTCTTGTATTAAGGCGTTCAAAACAGCGTTTGCTGGCGCTGTAAGCGCTCTAAACAGTGTTTCTGAGCATAACTTGGAGCAAAAGTGCAACTTTTGAAGAATGAAAAGAAAACTCATATTTTGAATGAAAACAGTGTTTGGATGTGATAACAAGCTGTTTTATCATGTTTGTAATGTTACACATGCATTTCCAAACAAGTAGTAAGTCTTGTATTAAGGCGTTCAAAACAGCGTTTGCTGGCGCTGTAAGCGCTCTAAACAGTGTCTCTGAGCATAACTTATGGCAAAAGTGCAACTTTTGAAGAATGAACTGAAAACTCATATTTTGTTCCAAAACAGTGTTTGGATGTGATAACAAGCTGTTTTATCATGTTTGTAATGTTACACATGCATTTCCTAACAAGTAGTAAGGCTTGCATTAAGGCATTCAAAACAGCGTTTGCTGGCGTTGTAAGAGCTCTAAACAGTGTTTCTGAGCATAACTTGTGGCAAAAGTGCAACTTTTGAAGAATGAAAAGAAAACTCATATTTTGAATGAAAACAGTGTTTGGATGTGATAACAAGCTGTTTTATCATGTTTGTAATGTTACAAATGCATTTCCAAACAAGTAGTAAGTCTTGTATTAAGGGGTTCAAAACAGCGTTTGCTGGCGCTGTAAGCGCTCTAAACAGTTTTTCTGAGCATAACTTGGAGCAAAAGTGCAACTTTTGAAGAATGAACTGAAAACTCATATTTTGTTCTAAAACAGTGTTTGGATGTGATAACAAGCTGTTTTATCATGTTTGTAATGTTACACATGCATTTCCAAACAAGTAGTAAGTCTTGTATTAAGGGGTTCAAAACAGCGTTTGCTGGCGCTGTAAGCGCTCTAAACAGTGTTTCTGAGCATAACTTGTGGCAAAAGTGCAACTTTTGAAGAATGAACTGAAAACTCATATTTTGTTCCAAAACAGTGTTTGGATGTGATAACAAGCTGTTTTATCATGTTTGTAATGTTACACATGCATTTCCTAACAAGTAGTAAGGCTTGCATTAAGGCGTTCAAAACAGCGTTTGCTGGCGTTGTAAGAGCTCTAAACAGTGTTTCTGAGCATAACTTGTGGCAAAAGTGCAACTTTTGAAGAATGAAAAGAAAACTCATATTTTGAATGAAAACAGTGTTTGGATGTGATAACAAGCTGTTTTATCATGTTTGTAATGTTACACATGCATTTCCAAACAAGTAGTAAGTCTTGTATTAAGGCGTTCAAAACAGCGTTTGCTGGCGCTGTAAGCGCTCTAAACAGTGTCTCTGAGCATAACTTGTGGCAAAAGTGCAACTTTTGAAGAATGAACTGAAAACTCATATTTTGTTCCAAAACAGTGTTTGGATGTGATAACAAGCTGTTTTATCATGTTTGTAATGTTACACATGCATTTCCTAACAAGTAGTAAGGCTTGCATTAAGGCATTCAAAACAGCGTTTGCTGGCGTTGTAAGAGCTCTAAACAGTGTTTCTGAGCATAACTTGTGGCAAAAGTGCAACTTTTGAAGAATGAAAAGAAAACTCATATTTTGAATG
Organism: Brachyhypopomus gauderio; assembly: GCF_052324685.1. Lineage (NCBI taxonomy): Eukaryota > Metazoa > Chordata > Actinopteri > Gymnotiformes > Hypopomidae > Brachyhypopomus > Brachyhypopomus gauderio. The sequence continues at coordinate 116,477 of NW_027507060.1, read as the reverse complement.
AAAACAGTGTTTGGATGTGATAACAAGCTGTTTTATCATGTTTGTAATGTTACACATGCATTTCCAAACAAGTAGTAAGTCTTGTATTAAGGCGTTCAAAACAGCGTTTGCTGGCGCTGTAAGCGCTCTAAACAGTGTTTCTGAGCATAACTTGGAGCAAAAGTGCAACTTTTGAAGAATGAACTGAAAACTCATATTTTGTTCTAAAACAGTGTTTGGATGTGATAACAAGCTGTTTTATCATGTTTGTAATGTTACACATGCATTTCCAAACAAGTAGTAAGTCTTGTATTAAGGCGTTCAAAACAGCGTTTGCTGGCGCTGTAAGCGCTCTAAACAGTGTCTCTGAGCATAACTTATGGCAAAAGTGCAACTTTTGAAGAATGAACTGAAAACTCATATTTTGTTCCAAAACAGTGTTTGGATGTGATAACAAGCTGTTTTATCATGTTTGTAATGTTACACATGCATTTCCTAACAAGTAGTAAGGCTTGCATTAAGGCATTCAAAACAGCGTTTGCTGGCGTTGTAAGAGCTCTAAACAGTGTTTCTGAGCATAACTTGTGGCAAAAGTGCAACTTTTGAAGAATGAAAAGAAAACTCATATTTTGAATGAAAACAGTGTTTGGATGTGATAACAAGCTGTTTTATCATGTTTGTAATGTTACAAATGCATTTCCAAACAAGTAGTAAGTCTTGTATTAAGGGGTTCAAAACAGCGTTTGCTGGCGCTGTAAGCGCTCTAAACAGTTTTTCTGAGCATAACTTGGAGCAAAAGTGCAACTTTTGAAGAATGAACTGAAAACTCATATTTTGTTCTAAAACAGTGTTTGGATGTGATAACAAGCTGTTTTATCATGTTTGTAATGTTACACATGCATTTCCAAACAAGTAGTAAGTCTTGTATTAAGGGGTTCAAAACAGCGTTTGCTGGCGCTGTAAGCGCTCTAAACAGTGTTTCTGAGCATAACTTGTGGCAAAAGTGCAACTTTTGAAGAATGAACTGAAAACTCATATTTTGTTCCAAAACAGTGTTTGGATGTGATAACAAGCTGTTTTATCATGTTTGTAATGTTACACATGCATTTCCTAACAAGTAGTAAGGCTTGCATTAAGGCGTACAAAACAGCGTTTGCTGGCGTTGTAAGAGCTCTAAACAGTGTTTCTGAGCATAACTTGTGGCAAAAGTGCAACTTTTGAAGAATGAAAAGAAAACTCATATTTTGAATGAAAACAGTGTTTGGATGTGATAACAAGCTGTTTTATCATGTTTGTAATGTTACACATGCATTTCCAAACAAGTAGTAAGTCTTGTATTAAGGCGTTCAAAACAGCGTTTGCTGGCGCTGTAAGCGCTCTAAACAGTGTCTCTGAGCATAACTTGTGGCAAAAGTGCAACTTTTGAAGAATGAACTGAAAACTCATATTTTGTTCCAAAACAGTGTTTGGATGTGATAACAAGCTGTTTTATCATGTTTGTAATGTTACACATGCATTTCCTAACAAGTAGTAAGGCTTGCATTAAGGCATTCAAAACAGCGTTTGCTGGCGTTGTAAGAGCTCTAAACAGTGTTTCTGAGCATAACTTGTGGCAAAAGTGCAACTTTTGAAGAATGAAAAGAAAACTCATATTTTGAATGAAAACAGTGTTTGGATGTGATAACAAGCTGTTTTATCATGTTTGTAATGTTACACATGCATTTCCAAACAAGTAGTAAGTCTTGTATTAAGGCGTTCAAAACAGCGTTTGCTGGCGCTGTAAGCGCTCTAAACAGTGTCTCTGAGCATAACTTGTGGCAAAAGTGCAACTTTTGAAGAATGAACTGAAAACTCATATTTTGTTCCAAAACAGTGTTTGGATGTGATAACAAGCTGTTTTATCATGTTTGTAATGTTACACATGCATTTCCTAACAAGTAGTAAGGCTTGCATTAAGGCATTCAAAACAGCGTTTGCTGGCGTTGTAAGAGCTCTAAACAGTGTTTCTGAGCATAACTTGGAGCAAAAGTGCAACTTTTGAAGAATGAAAAGAAAACTCATATTTTGAATGAAAACAGTGTTTGGATGTGATAACAAGCTGTTTTATCATGTTTGTAATGTTACAAATGCATTTCCAAACAAGTAGTAAGTCTTGTATTAAGGGGTTCAAAACAGCGTTTGCTGGCGCTGTAAGCGCTCTAAACAGTTTTTCTGAGCATAACTTGGAGCAAAAGTGCAACTTTTGAAGAATGAACTGAAAACTCATATTTTGTTCTAAAACAGTGTTTGGATGTGATAACAAGCTGTTTTATCATGTTTGTAATGTTACACATGCATTTCCAAACAAGTAGTAAGTCTTGTATTAAGGGGTTCAAAACAGCGTTTGCTGGCGCTGTAAGCGCTCTAAACAGTGTTTCTGAGCATAACTTGTGGCAAAAGTGCAACTTTTGAAGAATGAACTGAAAACTCATATTTTGTTCCAAAACAGTGTTTGGATGTGATAACAAGCTGTTTTATCATGTTTGTAATGTTACACATGCATTTCCTAACAAGTAGTAAGGCTTGCATTAAGGCGTTCAAAACAGCGTTTGCTGGCGTTGTAAGAGCTCTAAACAGTGTTTCTGAGCATAACTTGTGGCAAAAGTGCAACTTTTGAAGAATGAAAAGAAAACTCATATTTTGAATGAAAACAGTGTTTGGATGTGATAACAAGCTGTTTTATCATGTTTGTAATGTTACACATGCATTTCCAAACAAGTAGTAAGTCTTGTATTAAGGCGTTCAAAACAGCGTTTGCTGGCGCTGTAAGCGCTCTAAACAGTGTCTCTGAGCATAACTTGTGGCAAAAGTGCAACTTTTGAAGAATGAACTGAAAACTCATATTTTGTTCCAAAACAGTGTTTGGATGTGATAACAAGCTGTTTTATCATGTTTGTAATGTTACACATGCATTTCCTAACAAGTAGTAAGGCTTGCATTAAGGCATTCAAAACAGCGTTTGCTGGCGTTGTAAGAGCTCTAAACAGTGTTTCTGAGCATAACTTGTGGCAAAAGTGCAACTTTTGAAGAATGAAAAGAAAACTCATATTTTGAATGAAAACAGTGTTTGGATGTGATAACAAGCTGTTTTATCATGTTTGTAATGTTACACATGCATTTCCAAACAAGTAGTAAGTCTTGTATTAAGGCGTTCAAAACAGCGTTTGCTGGCGCTGTAAGCGCTCTAAACAGTGTTTCTGAGCATAACTTGGAGCAAAAGTGCAACTTTTGAAGAATGAACTGAAAACTCATATTTTGTTCTAAAACAGTGTTTGGATGTGATAACAAGCTGTTTTATCATGTTTGTAATGTTACACATGCATTTCCAAACAAGTAGTAAGTCTTGTATTAAGGCGTTCAAAACAGCGTTTGCTGGCGCTGTAAGCGCTCTAAACAGTGTCTCTGAGCATAACTTATGGCAAAAGTGCAACTTTTGAAGAATGAACTGAAAACTCATATTTTGTTCCAAAACAGTGTTTGGATGTGATAACAAGCTGTTTTATCATGTTTGTAATGTTACACATGCATTTCCTAACAAGTAGTAAGGCTTGCATTAAGGCATTCAAAACAGCGTTTGCTGGCGTTGTAAGAGCTCTAAACAGTGTTTCTGAGCATAACTTGTGGCAAAAGTGCAACTTTTGAAGAATGAAAAGAAAACTCATATTTTGAATGAAAACAGTGTTTGGATGTGATAACAAGCTGTTTTATCATGTTTGTAATGTTACAAATGCATTTCCAAACAAGTAGTAAGTCTTGTATTAAGGGGTTCAAAACAGCGTTTGCTGGCGCTGTAAGCGCTCTAAACAGTTTTTCTGAGCATAACTTGGAGCAAAAGTGCAACTTTTGAAGAATGAACTGAAAACTCATATTTTGTTCTAAAACAGTGTTTGGATGTGATAACAAGCTGTTTTATCATGTTTGTAATGTTACACATGCATTTCCAAACAAGTAGTAAGTCTTGTATTAAGGGGTTCAAAACAGCGTTTGCTGGCGCTGTAAGCGCTCTAAACAGTGTTTCTGAGCATAACTTGTGGCAAAAGTGCAACTTTTGAAGAATGAACTGAAAACTCATATTTTGTTCCAAAACAGTGTTTGGATGTGATAACAAGCTGTTTTATCATGTTTGTAATGTTACACATGCATTTCCTAACAAGTAGTAAGGCTTGCATTAAGGCGTACAAAACAGCGTTTGCTGGCGTTGTAAGAGCTCTAAACAGTGTTTCTGAGCATAACTTGTGGCAAAAGTGCAACTTTTGAAGAATGAAAAGAAAACTCATATTTTGAATGAAAACAGTGTTTGGATGTGATAACAAGCTGTTTTATCATGTTTGTAATGTTACACATGCATTTCCAAACAAGTAGTAAGTCTTGTATTAAGGCGTTCAAAACAGCGTTTGCTGGCGCTGTAAGCGCTCTAAACAGTGTCTCTGAGCATAACTTGTGGCAAAAGTGCAACTTTTGAAGAATGAACTGAAAACTCATATTTTGTTCCAAAACAGTGTTTGGATGTGATAACAAGCTGTTTTATCATGTTTGTAATGTTACACATGCATTTCCTAACAAGTAGTAAGGCTTGCATTAAGGCATTCAAAACAGCGTTTGCTGGCGTTGTAAGAGCTCTAAACAGTGTTTCTGAGCATAACTTGTGGCAAAAGTGCAACTTTTGAAGAATGAAAAGAAAACTCATATTTTGAATGAAAACAGTGTTTGGATGTGATAACAAGCTGTTTTATCATGTTTGTAATGTTACACATGCATTTCCAAACAAGTAGTAAGTCTTGTATTAAGGCGTTCAAAACAGCGTTTGCTGGCGCTGTAAGCGCTCTAAACAGTGTCTCTGAGCATAACTTGTGGCAAAAGTGCAACTTTTGAAGAATGAACTGAAAACTCATATTTTGTTCCAAAACAGTGTTTGGATGTGATAACAAGCTGTTTTATCATGTTTGTAATGTTACACATGCATTTCCTAACAAGTAGTAAGGCTTGCATTAAGGCATTCAAAACAGCGTTTGCTGGCGTTGTAAGAGCTCTAAACAGTGTTTCTGAGCATAACTTGTGGCAAAAGTGCAACTTTTGAAGAATGAAAAGAAAACTCATATTTTGAATGAAAACAGTGTTTGGATGTGATAACAAGCTGTTTTATCATGTTTGTAATGTTACACATGCATTTCCAAACAAGTAGTAAGTCTTGTATTAAGGCGTTCAAAACAGCGTTTGCTGGCGCTGTAAGCGCTCTAAACAGTGTTTCTGAGCATAACTTGGAGCAAAAGTGCAACTTTTGAAGAATGAACTGAAAACTCATATTTTGTTCTAAAACAGTGTTTGGATGTGATAACAAGCTGTTTTATCATGTTTGTAATGTTACACATGCATTTCCTAACAAGTAGTAAGGCTTGCATTAAGGCGTTCAAAACAGCGTTTGCTGGCGCTGTAAGCGCTCTAAACAGTGTTTCTGAGCATAACTTGTGGCAAAAGTGCAACTTTTGAAGAATGAACTGAAAACTCATATTTTGTTCCAAAACAGTGTTTGGATGTGATAACAAGCTGTTTTATCATGTTTGTAATGTTACACATGCATTTCCTAACAAGTAGTAAGGCTTGCATTAAGGCGTTCAAAACAGCGTTTGCTGGCGTTGTAAGAGCTCTAAACAGTGTTTCTGAGCATAACTTGTGGCAAAAGTGCAACTTTTGAAGAATGAAAAGAAAACTCATATTTTGAATGAAAACAGTGTTTGGATGTGATAACAAGCTGTTTTATCATGTTTGTAATGTTACACATGCATTTCCAAACAAGTAGTAAGTCTTGTATTAAGGCGTTCAAAACAGTGTTTGCTGGCGCTGTAAGCGCTCTAAACAGTGTTTCTGAGCATAACTTGGAGCAAAAGTGCAACTTTTGTAGAATGAACTGAAAACTCATATTTTGTTCTAAAACAGTGTTTGGATGTGATAACAAGCTGTTTTATCATGTTTGTAATGTTACACATGCATTTCCAAACAAGTAGTAAGTCTTGTATTAAGGCGTTCAAAACAGCGTTTGCTGGCACTGTAAGCGCTCTAAACAGTGTTTCTGAGCATAACTTGGAGCAAAAGTGCAACTTTTGAAGAATGAACTGAAAACTCATATTTTGTTCCAAAACAGTGTTTGGATGTGATAACAAGCTGTTTTATCATGTTTGTAATGTTACACATGCATTTCCTAACAAGTAGTAAGGCTTGCATTAAGGCATTCAAAACAGCGTTTGCTGGCGTTGTAAGAGCTCTAAACAGTGTTTCTGAGCATAACTTGTGGCAAAAGTGCAACTTTTGAAGAATGAAAAGAAAACTCATATTTTGAATGAAAACAGTGTTTGGATGTGATAACAAGCTGTTTTATCATGTTTGTAATGTTACACATGCATTTCCAAACAAGTAGTAAGTCTTTTATTAAGGCGTTCAAAACAGCGTTTGCTGGCGCTGTAAGCGCTCTAAACAGTGTTTCTGAGCATAACTTGTGGCAAAAGTGCAACTTTTGAAGAATGAAAAGAAAACTCATATTTTGAATGAAAACAGTGTTTGGATGTGATAACAAGCTGTTTTATCATGTTTGTAATGTTACACATGCATTTCCAAACAAGTAGTAAGTCTTGTATTAAGGCGTTCAAAACAGCGTTTGCTGGCGCTGTAAGCGCTCTAAACAGTGTTTCTGAGCATAACTTGGAGCAAAAGTGCAACTTTTGAAGAATGAAAAGAAAACTCATATTTTGAATGAAAACAGTGTTTGGATGTGATAACAAGCTGTTTTATCATGTTTGTAATGTTACACATGCATTTCCAAACAAGTAGTAAGTCTTGTATTAAGGCGTTCAAAACAGCGTTTGCTGGCGCTGTAAGCGCTCTAAACAGTGTCTCTGAGCATAACTTATGGCAAAAGTGCAACTTTTGAAGAATGAACTGAAAACTCATATTTTGTTCCAAAACAGTGTTTGGATGTGATAACAAGCTGTTTTATCATGTTTGTAATGTTACACATGCATTTCCTAACAAGTAGTAAGGCTTGCATTAAGGCATTCAAAACAGCGTTTGCTGGCGTTGTAAGAGCTCTAAACAGTGTTTCTGAGCATAACTTGTGGCAAAAGTGCAACTTTTGAAGAATGAAAAGAAAACTCATATTTTGAATGAAAACAGTGTTTGGATGTGATAACAAGCTGTTTTATCATGTTTGTAATGTTACAAATGCATTTCCAAACAAGTAGTAAGTCTTGTATTAAGGGGTTCAAAACAGCGTTTGCTGGCGCTGTAAGCGCTCTAAACAGTTTTTCTGAGCATAACTTGGAGCAAAAGTGCAACTTTTGAAGAATGAACTGAAAACTCATATTTTGTTCTAAAACAGTGTTTGGATGTGATAACAAGCTGTTTTATCATGTTTGTAATGTTACACATGCATTTCCAAACAAGTAGTAAGTCTTGTATTAAGGGGTTCAAAACAGCGTTTGCTGGCGCTGTAAGCGCTCTAAACAGTGTTTCTGAGCATAACTTGTGGCAAAAGTGCAACTTTTGAAGAATGAACTGAAAACTCATATTTTGTTCCAAAACAGTGTTTGGATGTGATAACAAGCTGTTTTATCATGTTTGTAATGTTACACATGCATTTCCTAACAAGTAGTAAGGCTTGCATTAAGGCGTTCAAAACAGCGTTTGCTGGCGTTGTAAGAGCTCTAAACAGTGTTTCTGAGCATAACTTGTGGCAAAAGTGCAACTTTTGAAGAATGAAAAGAAAACTCATATTTTGAATGAAAACAGTGTTTGGATGTGATAACAAGCTGTTTTATCATGTTTGTAATGTTACACATGCATTTCCAAACAAGTAGTAAGTCTTGTATTAAGGCGTTCAAAACAGCGTTTGCTGGCGCTGTAAGCGCTCTAAACAGTGTCTCTGAGCATAACTTGTGGCAAAAGTGCAACTTTTGAAGAATGAACTGAAAACTCATATTTTGTTCCAAAACAGTGTTTGGATGTGATAACAAGCTGTTTTATCATGTTTGTAATGTTACACATGCATTTCCTAACAAGTAGTAAGGCTTGCATTAAGGCATTCAAAACAGCGTTTGCTGGCGTTGTAAGAGCTCTAAACAGTGTTTCTGAGCATAACTTGTGGCAAAAGTGCAACTTTTGAAGAATGAAAAGAAAACTCATATTTTGAATGAAAACAGTGTTTGGATGTGATAACAAGCTGTTTTATCATGTTTGTAATGTTACACATGCATTTCCAAACAAGTAGTAAGTCTTGTATTAAGGCGTTCAAAACAGCGTTTGCTGGCGCTGTAAGCGCTCTAAACAGTGTTTCTGAGCATAACTTGGAGCAAAAGTGCAACTTTTGAAGAATGAACTGAAAACTCATATTTTGTTCTAAAACAGTGTTTGGATGTGATAACAAGCTGTTTTATCATGTTTGTAATGTTACACATGCATTTCCAAACAAGTAGTAAGTCTTGTATTAAGGCGTTCAAAACAGCGTTTGCTGGCGCTGTAAGCGCTCTAAACAGTGTCTCTGAGCATAACTTATGGCAAAAGTGCAACTTTTGAAGAATGAACTGAAAACTCATATTTTGTTCCAAAACAGTGTTTGGATGTGATAACAAGCTGTTTTATCATGTTTGTAATGTTACACATGCATTTCCTAACAAGTAGTAAGGCTTGCATTAAGGCATTCAAAACAGCGTTTGCTGGCGTTGTAAGAGCTCTAAACAGTGTTTCTGAGCATAACTTGTGGCAAAAGTGCAACTTTTGAAGAATGAAAAGAAAACTCATATTTTGAATGAAAACAGTGTTTGGATGTGATAACAAGCTGTTTTATCATGTTTGTAATGTTACAAATGCATTTCCAAACAAGTAGTAAGTCTTGTATTAAGGGGTTCAAAACAGCGTTTGCTGGCGCTGTAAGCGCTCTAAACAGTTTTTCTGAGCATAACTTGGAGCAAAAGTGCAACTTTTGAAGAATGAACTGAAAACTCATATTTTGTTCTAAAACAGTGTTTGGATGTGATAACAAGCTGTTTTATCATGTTTGTAATGTTACACATGCATTTCCAAACAAGTAGTAAGTCTTGTATTAAGGGGTTCAAAACAGCGTTTGCTGGCGCTGTAAGCGCTCTAAACAGTGTTTCTGAGCATAACTTGTGGCAAAAGTGCAACTTTTGAAGAATGAACTGAAAACTCATATTTTGTTCCAAAACAGTGTTTGGATGTGATAACAAGCTGTTTTATCATGTTTGTAATGTTACACATGCATTTCCTAACAAGTAGTAAGGCTTGCATTAAGGCGTTCAAAACAGCGTTTGCTGGCGCTGTAAGCGCTCTAAACAGTGTTTCTGAGCATAACTTGTGGCAAAAGTGCAACTTTTGAAGAATGAAAAGAAAACTCATATTTGAATGAAAACAGTGTTTGGATGTGATAACAAGCTGTTTTATCATGTTTGTAATGTTACACATGCATTTCCAAACAAGTAGTAAGTCTTGTATTAAGGCATTCAAAACAGCGTTTGCTGGCGCTGTAAGCGCTCTAAACAGTGTTTCTGAGCATAACTTGGAGCAAAAGTGCAACTTTTGAAGAATGAACTGAAAACTCATATTTTGTTCTAAAACAGTGTTTGGATGTGATAACAAGCTGTTTTATCATGTTTGTAATGTTACACATGCATTTCCAAACAAGTAGTAAGTCTTGTATTAAGGCGTTCAAAACAGCGTTTGCTGGCGCTGTAAGCGCTCTAAACAGTGTTTCTGAGCATAACTTGGAGCAAAAGTGCAACTTTTGAAGTTGAAGAATGAACTGAAAACTCATATTTTGTTCTAAAACAGTGTTTGGATGTGATAACAAGCTGTTTTATCATGTTTGTAATGTTACACATGCATTTCCAAACAAGTAGTAAGTCTTGTATTAAGGCGTTCAAAACAGTGTTTGCTGGCGCTGTAAGCGCTCTAAACAGTTTTTCTGAGCATAACTTGGAGCAAAAGTGCAACTTTTGAAGAATGAACTGAAAACTCATATTTTGTTCTAAAACAGTGTTTGGATGTGATAACAAGCTGTTTTATCATGTTTGTAATGTTACACATGCATTTCCAAACAAGTAGTAAGTCTTGTATTAAGGGGTTCAAAACAGCGTTTGCTGGCGCTGTAAGCGCTCTAAACAGTGTTTCTGAGCATAACTTGTGGCAAAAGTGCAACTTTTGAAGAATGAACTGAAAACTCATATTTTGTTCCAAAACAGTGTTTGGATGTGATAACAAGCTGTTTTATCATGTTTGTATGTTACACATGCATTTCCTAACAAGTAGTAAGGCTTGCATTAAGGCGTTCAAAACAGTGTTTGCTGGCGCTGTAAGCGCTCTAAACAGTGTTTCTGAGCATAACTTGGAGCAAAAGTGCAACTTTTGTAGAATGAACTGAAAACTCATATTTTGTTCTAAAACAGTGTTTGGATGTGATAACAAGCTGTTTTATCATGTTTGTAATGTTACACATGCATTTCCAAACAAGTAGTAAGTCTTGTATTAAGGCGTTCAAAACAGCGTTTGCTGGCACTGTAAGCGCTCTAAACAGTGTTTCTGAGCATAACTTGGAGCAAAAGTGCAACTTTTGAAGAATGAACTGAAAACTCATATTTTGTTCCAAAACAGTGTTTGGATGTGATAACAAGCTGTTTTATCATGTTTGTAATGTTACACATGCATTTCCTAACAAGTAGTAAGGCTTGCATTAAGGCGTTCAAAACAGCGTTTGCTGGCGTTGTAAGAGCTCTAAACAGTGTTTCTGAGCATAACTTGTGGCAAAAGTGCAACTTTTGAAGAATGAAAAGAAAACTCATATTTTGAATGAAAACAGTGTTTGGATGTGATAACAAGCTGTTTTATCATGTTTGTAATGTTACACATGCATTTCCAAACAAGTAGTAATTGTATTAAGGCGTTCAAAACAACGTTTGCTGGCGCTGTAAGCGCTCTAAACAGTGTCTCTGAGCATAACTTGTGGCAAAAGTGCAACTTTTGAAGAATGAACTGAAACTCATATTTTGTTCCAAAACAGTGTTTGGATGTGATAACAAGCTGTTTTATCATGTTTGTAATGTTACACATGCATTTCCTAACAAGTAGTAAGGCTTGCATTAAGGCATTCAAAACAGCGTTTGCTGACGTTGTAAGAGCTCTAAACAGTGTTTCTGAGCATAACTTGTGGCAAAAGTGCAACTTTTGAAGAATGAAAAGAAAACTCATATTTTGAATGAAAACAGTGTTTGGATGTGATAACAAGCTGTTTATCATGTTTGTAATGTTACACATGCATTTCCAAACAAGTAGTAAGTCTTGTATTAAGGCGTTCAAAACAGCGTTTGCTGGCGCTGTAAGCGCTCTAAACAGTGTTTCTGAGCATAACTTGGAGCAAAAGTGCAACTTTTGAAGAATGAACTGAAAACTCATATTTTGTTCTAAAACAGTGTTTGGAGTGTGATAACAAGCTGTTTTATCATGTTTGTAATGTTACACATGCATTTCCTAACAAGTAGTAAGGCTTGCATTAAGGCTTTCAAAACAGCGTTTGCTGGCGCTGTAAGCGCTCTAAACAGTGTTTCTGAGCATAACTTGTGGCAAAAGTGCAACTTTTGAAGAATGAACTGAAAACTCATATTTTGTTCCAAAACAGTGTTTGGATGTGATAACAAGCTGTTTTATCATGTTTGTAATGTTACACATGCATTTCCTAACAAGTAGTAAGGCTTGCATTAAGGCGTTCAAAACAGCGTTTGCTGGCGTTGTAAGAGCTCTAAACAGTGTTTCTGAGCATAACTTGTGGCAAAAGTGCAACTTTTGAAGAATGAAAAGAAAACTCATATTTTGAATGAAAACAGTGTTTGGATGTGATAACAAGCTGTTTTATCATGTTTGTAATGTTACACATGCATTTCCAAACAAGTAGTAAGTCTTGTATTAAGGCGTTCAAAACAGTGTTTGCTGGCGCTGTAAGCGCTCTAAACAGTGTTTCTGAGCATAACTTGGAGCAAAAGTGCAACTTTTGTAGAATGAACTGAAAACTCATATTTTGTTCTAAAACAGTGTTTGGATGTGATAACAAGCTGTTTTATCATGTTTGTAATGTTACACATGCATTTCCAAACAAGTAGTAAGTCTTGTATTAAGGCGTTCAAAACAGCGTTTGCTGGCACTGTAAGCGCTCTAAACAGTGTTTCTGAGCATAACTTGGAGCAAAAGTGCAACTTTTGAAGAATGAAACTGAAAACTCATATTTTGTTCCAAAACAGTGTTTGGATGTGATAACAAGCTGTTTTATCATGTTTGTAATGTTACACATGCATTTCCTAACAAGTAGTAAGGCTTGCATTAAGGCATTCAAAACAGCGTTTGCTGGCGTTGTAAGAGCTCTAAACAGTGTTTCTGAGCATAACTTGTGGCAAAAGTGCAACTTTTGAAGAATGAAAAGAAAACTCATATTTTGAATGAAAACAGTGTTTGGATGTGATAACAAGCTGTTTTATCATGTTTGTAATGTTACACATGCATTTCCAAACAAGTAGTAAGTCTTTTATTAAGGCGTTCAAAACAGCGTTTGCTGGCGCTGTAAGCGCTCTAAACATGTTTCTGAGCATAACTTGTGGCAAAAGTGCAACTTTTGAAGAATGAACTGAAAACTCATATTTTGAATGAAAACAGTGTTTGGATGTGATAACAAGCTGTTTTATCATGTTTGTAATGTTACACATGCATTTCCAAACAAGTAGTAAGTCTTGTATTAAGGCGTTCAAAACAGCGTTTGCTGGCGCTGTAAGCGCTCTAAACAGTGTTTTCTGAGCATAACTTGTGGCAAAAGTGCAACTTTTGAAGAATGAACTGAAAACTCATATTTTGTTCCAAAACAGTGTTTGGATGTGATAACAAGCTGTTTTATCATGTTTGTAATGTTACACATGCATTTCCTAACAAGTAGTAAGGCTTGCATTAAGGCGTTCAAAACAGCGTTTGCTGGCGCTGTAAGCGCTCTAAACAGTGTTTCTGAGCATAACTTGTGGCAAAAGTGCAACTTTTGAAGAATGAAAAGAAAACTCATATTTTGAATGAAAACAGTGTTTGGATGTGATAACAAGCTGTTTTATCATGTTTGTAATGTTACACATGCCATTTCCAAACAAGTAGTAAGTCTTGTATTAAGGCGTTCAAAACAGCGTTTGCTGGCGCTGTAAGCGCTCTAAACAGTGTTTCTGAGCATAACTTGGAGCAAAAGTGCAACTTTTGAAGAATGAAAAGAAAACTCATATTTTGAATGAAAACAGTGTTTGGATGTGATAACAAGCTGTTTTATCATGTTTGTAATGTTACACATGCATTTCCAAACAAGTAGTAAGTCTTGTATTAAGGCGTTCAAAACAGCGTTTGCTGGCGCTGTAAGCGCTCTAAACAGTGTCTCTGAGCATAACTTATGGCAAAAGTGCAACTTTTGAAGAATGAACTGAAAACTCATATTTTGTTCCAAAACAGTGTTTGGATGTGATAACAAGCTGTTTTATCATGTTTGTAATGTTACACATGCATTTCCTAACAAGTAGTAAGGCTTGCATTAAGGCATTCAAAACAGCGTTTGCTGGCGTTGTAAGAGCTCTAAACAGTGTTTCTGAGCATAACTTGTGGCAAAAGTGCAACTTTTGAAGAATGAAAAGAAAACTCATATTTTGAATGAAAACAGTGTTTGGATGTGATAACAAGCTGTTTTATCATGTTTGTAATGTTACACATGCATTTCCAAACAAGTAGTAAGTCTTTTATTAAGGCGTTCAAAACAGCGTTTGCTGGCGCTGTAAGCGCTCTAAACAGTGTTTCTGAGCATAACTTGTGGCAAAAGTGCAACTTTTGAAGAATGAAAAGAAAACTCATATTTTGAATGAAAACAGTGTTTGGATGTGATAACAAGCTGTTTTATCATGTTTGTAATGTTACACATGCATTTCCAAACAAGTAGTAAGTCTTGTATTAAGGCGTTCAAAACAGCGTTTGCTGGCGCTGTAAGCGCTCTAAACAGTGTTTCTGAGCATAACTTGGAGCAAAAGTGCAACTTTTGAAGAATGAAAAGAAAACTCATATTTTGAATGAAAACAGTGTTTGGATGTGATAACAAGCTGTTTTATCATGTTTGTAATGTTACACATGCATTTCCAAACAAGTAGTAAGTCTTGTATTAAGGCGTTCAAAACAGCGTTTGCTGGCGCTGTAAGCGCTCTAAACAGTGTCTCTGAGCATAACTTATGGCAAAAGTGCAACTTTTGAAGAATGAACTGAAAAACTCATATTTTGTTCCAAAACAGTGTTTGGATGTGATAACAAGCTGTTTTATCATGTTTGTAATGTTACACATGCATTTCCTAACAAGTAGTAAGGCTTGCATTAAGGCATTCAAAACAGCGTTTGCTGGCGTTGTAAGAGCTCTAAACAGTGTTTCTGAGCATAACTTGTGGCAAAAGTGCAACTTTTGAAGAATGAAAAGAAAACTCATATTTTGAATGAAAACAGTGTTTGGATGTGATAACAAGCTGTTTTATCATGTTTGTAATGTTACAAATGCATTTCCAAACAAGTAGTAAGTCTTGTATTAAGGGGTTCAAAACAGCGTTTGCTGGCGCTGTAAGCGCTCTAAACAGTTTTCTGAGCATAACTTGGAGCAAAAGTGCAACTTTTGAAGAATGAACTGAAAACTCATATTTTGTTCTAAAACAGTGTTTGGATGTGATAACAAGCTGTTTTATCATGTTTGTAATGTTACACATGCATTTCCAAACAAGTAGTAAGTCTTGTATTAAGGGGTTCAAAACAGCGTTTGCTGGCGCTGTAAGCGCTCTAAACAGTGTTTCTGAGCATAACTTGTGGCAAAAGTGCAACTTTTGAAGAATGAACTGAAAACTCATATTTTGTTCCAAAACAGTGTTTGGATGTGATAACAAGCTGTTTTATCATGTTTGTAATGTTACACATGCATTTCCTAACAAGTAGTAAGGCTTGCATTAAGGCGTTCAAAACAGCGTTTGCTGGCGTTGTAAGAGCTCTAAACAGTGTTTCTGAGCATAACTTGTGGCAAAAGTGCAACTTTTGAAGAATGAAAAGAAAACTCATATTTTGAATGAAAACAGTGTTTGGATGTGATAACAAGCTGTTTTATCATGTTTGTAATGTTACAAATGCATTTCCAAACAAGTAGTAAGTCTTGTATTAAGGGGTTCAAAACAGCGTTTTGCTGGCGCTGTAAGCGCTCTAAACAGTTTTTCTGAGCATAACTTGGAGCAAAAGTGCAACTTTTGAAGAATGAACTGAAAACTCATATTTTGTTCTAAAACAGTGTTTGGATGTGATAACAAGCTGTTTTATCATGTTTGTAATGTTACACATGCATTTCCAAACAAGTAGTAAGTCTTGTATTAAGGGGTTCAAAACAGCGTTTGCTGGCGCTGTAAGCGCTCTAAACAGTGTTTCTGAGCATAACTTGTGGCAAAAGTGCAACTTTTGAAGAATGAACTGAAAACTCATATTTTTGTTCCAAAACAGTGTTTGGATGTGATAACAAGCTGTTTTATCATGTTTGTAATGTTACACATGCATTTCCTAACAAGTAGTAAGGCTTGCATTAAGGCGTTCAAAACAGCGTTTGCTGGCGTTGTAAGAGCTCTAAACAGTGTTTCTGAGCATAACTTGTGGCAAAAGTGCAACTTTTGAAGAATGAAAAGAAAACTCATATTTTGAATGAAAACAGTGTTTGGATGTGATAACAAGCTGTTTTATCATGTTTGTAATGTTACACATGCATTTCCAAAACAAGTAGTAAGTCTTGTATTAAGGCGTTCAAAACAGCGTTTGCTGGCGCTGTAAGCGCTCTAAACAGTGTCTCTGAGCATAACTTGTGGCAAAAGTGCAACTTTTGAAGAATGAACTGAAAACTCATATTTTGTTCCAAAACAGTGTTTGGATGTGATAACAAGCTGTTTTATCATGTTTGTAATGTTACACATGCATTTCCTAACAAGTAGTAAGGCTTGCATTAAGGCATTCAAAACAGCGTTTGCTGGCGTTGTAAGAGCTCTAAACAGTGTTTCTGAGCATAACTTGTGGCAAAAGTGCAACTTTTGAAGAATGAAAAGAAAAACTCATATTTTGAATGAAAACAGTGTTTGGATGTGATAACAAGCTGTTTTATCATGTTTGTAATGTTACACATGCATTTCCAAACAAGTAGTAAGTCTTGTATTAAGGCGTTCAAAACAGCGTTTGCTGGCGCTGTAAGCGCTCTAAACAGTGTTTCTGAGCATAACTTGGAGCAAAAGTGCAACTTTTGAAGAATGAACTGAAAACTCATATTTTGTTCTAAAACAGTGTTTGGATGTGATAACAAGCTGTTTTATCATGTTTGTAATGTTACACATGCATTTCCTAACAAGTAGTAAGGCTTGCATTAAGGCGTTCAAAACAGCGTTTGCTGGCGCTGTAAGCGCTCTAAACAGTGTTTCTGAGCATAACTTGTGGCAAAAGTGCAACTTTTGAAGAATGAACTGAAAACTCATATTTTGTTCCAAAACAGTGTTTGGATGTGATAACAAGCTGTTTTATCATGTTTGTAATGTTACACATGCATTTCCTAACAAGTAGTAAGGCTTGCATTAAGGCGTTCAAAACAGCGTTTGCTGGCGTTGTAAGAGCTCTAAACAGTGTTTCTGAGCATAACTTGTGGCAAAAGTGCAACTTTTGAAGAATGAAAAGAAAACTCATATTTTGAATGAAAACAGTGTTTGGATGTGATAACAAGCTGTTTTATCATGTTTGTAATGTTACACATGCATTTCCAAACAAGTAGTAAGTCTTGTATTAAGGCGTTCAAAACAGTGTTGCTGGCGCTGTAAGCGCTCTAAACAGTGTTTCTGAGCATAACTTGGAGCAAAAGTGCAACTTTTGTAGAATGAACTGAAAACTCATATTTTGTTCTAAAACAGTGTTTGGATGTGATAACAAGCTGTTTTATCATGTTTGTAATGTTACACATGCATTTCCAAACAAGTAGTAAGTCTTGTATTAAGGCGTTCAAAACAGCGTTTGCTGGCGCTGTAAGCGCTCTAAACAGTGTTTCTGAGCATAACTTGGAGCAAAAGTGCAACTTTTGAAGAATGAACTGAAAACTCATATTTTGTTCTAAAACAGTGTTTGGATGTGATAACAAGCTGTTTTATCATGTTTGTAATGTTACACATGCATTTCCTAACAAGTAGTAAGGCTTGCATTAAGGCGTTCAAAACAGCGTTTGCTGGCGCTGTAAGCGCTCTAAACAGTGTTTCTGAGCATAACTGTGGCAAAAGTGCAACTTTTGAAGAATGAACTGAAAACTCATATTTTGTTCCAAAACAGTGTTTGGATGTGATAACAAGCTGTTTTATCATGTTTGTAATGTTACACATGCATTTCCTAACAAGTAGTAAGGCTTGCATTAAGGCGTTCAAAACAGCGTTTGCTGGCGTTGTAAGAGCTCTAAACAGTGTTTCTGAGCATAACTTGTGGCAAAAGTGCAACTTTTGAAGAATGAAAAGAAAACTCATATTTTGAATGAAAACAGTGTTTGGATGTGATAACAAGCTGTTTTATCATGTTTGTAATGTTACACATGCATTTCCAAACAAGTAGTAAGTCTTGTATTAAGGCGTTCAAAACAGTGTTTGCTGGCGCTGTAAGCGCTCTAAACAGTGTTTCTGAGCATAACTTGGAGCAAAAGTGCAACTTTTGTAGAATGAAC
Organism: Brachyhypopomus gauderio; assembly: GCF_052324685.1. Taxonomy (NCBI): domain Eukaryota; kingdom Metazoa; phylum Chordata; class Actinopteri; order Gymnotiformes; family Hypopomidae; genus Brachyhypopomus; species Brachyhypopomus gauderio. Next base: position 98,659 of record NW_027507060.1, on the reverse strand, counting down.
TGAAAACTCATATTTTGTTCTAAAACAGTGTTTGGATGTGATAACAAGCTGTTTTATCATGTTTGTAATGTTACACATGCATTTCCAAACAAGTAGTAAGTCTTGTATTAAGGCGTTCAAAACAGCGTTTGCTGGCACTGTAAGCGCTCTAAACAGTGTTTCTGAGCATAACTTGGAGCAAAAGTGCAACTTTTGAAGAATGAACTGAAAACTCATATTTTGTTCCAAAACAGTGTTTGGATGTGATAACAAGCTGTTTTATCATGTTTGTAATGTTACACATGCATTTCCTAACAAGTAGTAAGGCTTGCATTAAGGCATTCAAACAGCGTTTGCTGGCGTTGTAAGAGCTCTAAACAGTGTTTCTGAGCATAACTTGTGGCAAAAGTGCAACTTTTGAAGAATGAAAAGAAAACTCATATTTTGAATGAAAACAGTGTTTGGATGTGATAACAAGCTGTTTTATCATGTTTGTAATGTTACAAATGCATTTCCAAACAAGTAGTAAGTCTTGTATTAAGGGGTTCAAAACAGCGTTTGCCTGGCGCTGTAAGCGCTCTAAACAGTTTTTCTGAGCATAACTTGGAGCAAAAGTGCAACTTTTGAAGAATGAACTGAAAACTCATATTTTGTTCTAAAACAGTGTTTGGATGTGATAACAAGCTGTTTTATCATGTTTGTAATGTTACACATGCATTTCCAAACAAGTAGTAAGTCTTGTATTAAGGGGTTCAAAACAGCGTTTGCTGGCGCTGTAAGCGCTCTAAACAGTGTTTCTGAGCATAACTTGTGGCAAAAGTGCAACTTTTGAAGATGAACTGAAAACTCATATTTTGTTCCAAAACAGTGTTTGGATGTGATAACAAGCTGTTTTATCATGTTTTGTAATGTTACACATGCATTTCCTAACAAGTAGTAAGGCTTGCATTAAGGCGTTCAAAACAGCGTTTGCTGGCGTTGTAAGAGCTCTAAACAGTGTTTCTGAGCATAACTTGTGGCAAAAGTGCAACTTTTGAAGAATGAAAAGAAAACTCATATTTTGAATGAAAACAGTGTTTGGATGTGATAACAAGCTGTTTTATCATGTTTGTAATGTTACACATGCATTTCCAAACAAGTAGTAAGTCTTGTATTAAGGCGTTCAAAACAGCGTTTGCTGGCGCTGTAAGCGCTCTAAACAGTGTCTCTGAGCATAACTTGTGGCAAAAGTGCAACTTTTGAAGAATGAACTGAAAACTCATATTTTGTTCCAAAACAGTGTTTGGATGTGATAACAAGCTGTTTTATCATGTTTGTAATGTTACACATGCATTTCCTAACAAGTAGTAAGGCTTGCATTAAGGCGTTCAAAACAGCGTTTGCTGGCGCTGTAAGCGCTCTAAACAGTGTTTCTGAGCATAACTTGTGGCAAAAGTGCAACTTTTGAAGAATGAACTGAAAACTCATATTTTGTTCCAAAACAGTGTTTGGATGTGATAACAAGCTGTTTTATCATGTTTGTAATGTTACACATGCATTTCCTAACAAGTAGTAAGGCTTGCATTAAGGCGTTCAAAACAGCGTTTGCTGGCGTTGTAAGAGCTCTAAACAGTGTTTCTGAGCATAACTTGTGGCAAAAGTGCAACTTTTGAAGAATGAAAAGAAAACTCATATTTTTTTGAATGAAAACAGTGTTTGGATGTGATAACAAGCTGTTTTATCATGTTTGTAATGTTACACATGCATTTCCAAACAAGTAGTAAGTCTTGTATTAAGGGGTTCAAAACAGTGTTTGCTGGCGCTGTAAGCGCTCTAAACAGTGTTTCTGAGCATAACTTGGAGCAAAAGTGCAACTTTTGTAGAATGAACTGAAAACTCATATTTTGTTCTAAACAGTGTTTGGATGTGATAACAAGCTGTTTTATCATGTTTGTAATGTTACACATGCATTTCCAAACAAGTAGTAAGTCTTGTATTAAGGCGTTCAAAACAGCGTTTGCTGGCACTGTAAGCGCTCTAAACAGTGTTTCTGAGCATAACTTGGAGCAAAAGTGCAACTTTTGAAGAATGAACTGAAAACTCATATTTTGTTCCAAAACAGTGTTTGGATGTGATAACAAGCTGTTTTATCATGTTTGTAATGTTACACATGCATTTCCTAACAAGTAGTAAGGCTTGCATTAAGGCATTCAAAACAGCGTTTGCTGGCGTTGTAAGAGCTCTAAACAGTGTTTTCTGAGCATAACTTGTGGCAAAAGTGCAACTTTTGAAGAATGAAAAGAAAACTCATATTTTGAATGAAAACAGTGTTTGGATGTGATAACAAGCTGTTTTATCATGTTTGTAATGTTACACATGCATTTCCAAACAAGTAGTAAGTCTTGTATTAAGGCGTTCAAAACAGCGTTTGCTGGCGCTGTAAGCGCTCTAAACAGTGTTTCTGAGCATAACTTGGAGCAAAAGTGCAACTTTTGAAGAATGAAAAGAAAACTCATATTTTGAATGAAAACAGTGTTTGGATGTGATAACAAGCTGTTTTATCATGTTTGTAATGTTACACATGCATTTCCAAACAAGTAGTAAGTCTTGTATTAAGGCGTTCAAAACAGCGTTTGCTGGCGCTGTAAGCGCTCTAAACAGTGTCTCTGAGCATAACTTATGGCAAAAGTGCAACTTTTGAAGAATGAACTGAAAACTCATATTTTGTTCCAAAACAGTGTTTGGATGTGATAACAAGCTGTTTTATCATGTTTGTAATGTTACACATGCATTTCCTAACAAGTAGTAAGGCTTGCATTAAGGCATTCAAAACAGCGTTTGCTGGCGTTGTAAGAGCTCTAAACAGTGTTTCTGAGCATAACTTGTGGCAAAAGTGCAACTTTTGAAGAATGAAAAGAAAACTCATATTTTGAATGAAAACAGTGTTTGGATGTGATAACAAGCTGTTTTATCATGTTTGTAATGTTACACATGCATTTCCAAACAAGTAGTAAGTCTTGTATTAAGGCGTTCAAAACAGCGTTTGCTGGCGCTGTAAGCGCTCTAAACAGTGTCTCTGAGCATAACTTATGGCAAAAGTGCAACTTTTGAAGAATGAACTGAAAACTCATATTTTGTTCCAAAACAGTGTTTGGATGTGATAACAAGCTGTTTTATCATGTTTGTAATGTTACACATGCATTTCCTAACAAGTAGTAAGGCTTGCATTAAGGCGTTCAAAACAGCGTTTGCTGGCGTTGTAAGAGCTCTAAACAGTGTTTCTGAGCATAACTTGTGGCAAAAGTGCAACTTTTGAAGAATGAAAAGAAAACTCATATTTTGAATGAAAACAGTGTTTGGATGTGATAACAAGCTGTTTTATCATGTTTGTAATGTTACACATGCATTTCCAAACAAGTAGTAAGTCTTGTATTAAGGCGTTCAAAACAGTGTTTGCTGGCGCTGTAAGCGCTCTAAACAGTGTTTCTGAGCATAACTTGGAGCAAAAGTGCAACTTTTGTAGAATGAACTGAAAACTCATATTTTGTTCTAAAACAGTGTTTGGATGTGATAACAAGCTGTTTTATCATGTTTGTAATGTTACACATGCATTTCCAAACAAGTAGTAAGTCTTGTATTAAGGCGTTCAAAACAGCGTTTGCTGGCACTGTAAGCGCTCTAAACAGTGTTTCTGAGCATAACTTGGAGCAAAGTGCAACTTTTGAAGAATGAACTGAAAACTCATATTTTGTTCCAAAACAGTGTTTGGATGTGATAACAAGCTGTTTTATCATGTTTGTAATGTTACACATGCATTTCCTAACAAGTAGTAAGGCTTGCATTAAGGCATTCAAAACAGCGTTTGCTGGCGTTGTAAGAGCTCTAAACAGTGTTTCTGAGCATAACTTGTGGCAAAAGTGCAACTTTTGAAGAATGAAAAGAAAACTCATATTTTGAATGAAAACAGTGTTTGGATGTGATAACAAGCTGTTTTATCATGTTTGTAATGTTACACATGCATTTCCAAACAAGTAGTAAGTCTTTTATTAAGGCGTTCAAAACAGCGTTTGCTGGCGCTGTAAGCGCTCTAAACAGTGTTTCTGAGCATAACTTGTGGCAAAAGTGCAACTTTTGAAGAATGAAAAGAAAACTCATATTTTGAATGAAAACAGTGTTTGGATGTGATAACAAGCTGTTTTATCATGTTTGTAATGTTACACATGCATTTCCAAACAAGTAGTAAGTCTTGTATTAAGGCGTTCAAAACAGCGTTTGCTGGCGCTGTAAGCGCTCTAAACAGTGTTTCTGAGCATAACTTGGAGCAAAAGTGCAACTTTTGAAGAATGAAAAGAAAACTCATATTTTGAATGAAAACAGTGTTTGGATGTGATAACAAGCTGTTTTATCATGTTTGTAATGTTACACATGCATTTCCAAACAAGTAGTAAGTCTTGTATTAAGGCGTTCAAAACAGCGTTTGCTGGCGCTGTAAGCGCTCTAAACAGTGTCTCTGAGCATAACTTATGGCAAAAGTGCAACTTTTGAAGAATGAACTGAAAACTCATATTTTGTTCCAAAACAGTGTTTGGATGTGATAACAAGCTGTTTTATCATGTTTGTAATGTTACACATGCATTTCCTAACAAGTAGTAAGGCTTGCATTAAGGCATTCAAAACAGCGTTTGCTGGCGTTGTAAGAGCTCTAAACAGTGTTTCTGAGCATAACTTGTGGCAAAAGTGCAACTTTTGAAGAATGAAAAGAAAACTCATATTTTGAATGAAAACAGTGTTTGGATGTGATAACAAGCTGTTTTTATCATGTTTGTAATGTTACAAATGCATTTCCAAACAAGTAGTAAGTCTTGTATTAAGGGGTTCAAAACAGCGTTTGCTGGCGCTGTAAGCGCTCTAAACAGTTTTTCTGAGCATAACTTGGAGCAAAAGTGCAACTTTTGAAGAATGAACTGAAAACTCATATTTTGTTCTAAAACAGTGTTTGGATGTGATAACAAGCTGTTTTATCATGTTTGTAATGTTACACATGCATTTCCAAACAAGTAGTAAGTCTTGTATTAAGGGGTTCAAAACAGCGTTTGCTGGCGCTGTAAGCGCTCTAAACAGTGTTTCTGAGCATAACTTGTGGCAAAAGTGCAACTTTTGAAGAATGAACTGAAAACTCATATTTTGTTCCAAAACAGTGTTTGGATGTGATAACAAGCTGTTTTATCATGTTTGTAATGTTACACATGCATTTCCTAACAAGTAGTAAGGCTTGCATTAAGGCGTTCAAAACAGCGTTTGCTGGCGTTGTAAGAGCTCTAAACAGTGTTTCTGAGCATAACTTGTGGGCAAAAGTGCAACTTTTGAAGAATGAAAAGAAAACTCATATTTTGAATGAAAACAGTGTTTTGGATGTGATAACAAGCTGTTTTATCATGTTTGTAATGTTACACATGCATTTCCAAACAAGTAGTAAGTCTTGTATTAAGGCGTTCAAAACAGCGTTTGCTGGCGCTGTAAGCGCTCTAAACAGTGTCTCTGAGCATAACTTGTGGCAAAAGTGCAACTTTTGAAGAATGAACTGAAAACTCATATTTTGTTCCAAAACAGTGTTTGGATGTGATAACAAGCTGTTTTATCATGTTTGTAATGTTACACATGCATTTCCTAACAAGTAGTAAGGCTTGCATTAAGGCATTCAAAACAGCGTTTGCTGGCGTTGTAAGAGCTCTAAACAGTGTTTCTGAGCATAACTTGTGGCAAAAGTGCAACTTTTGAAGAATGAAAAGAAAACTCATATTTTGAATGAAAACAGTGTTTGGATGTGATAACAAGCTGTTTTATCATGTTTGTAATGTTACACATGCATTTCCAAACAAGTAGTAAGTCTTGTATTAAGGCGTTCAAAAACAGCGTTTGCTGGCGCTGTAAGCGCTCTAAACAGTGTTTCTGAGCATAACTTGGAGCAAAAGTGCAACTTTTGAAGAATGAACTGAAAACTCATATTTTGTTCTAAAACAGTGTTTGGATGTGATAACAAGCTGTTTTATCATGTTTGTAATGTTACACATGCATTTCCTAACAAGTAGTAAGGCTTGCATTAAGGCGTTCAAAACAGCGTTTGCTGGCGCTGTAAGCGCTCTAAACAGTGTTTTCTGAGCATAACTTGTGGCAAAAGTGCAACTTTTGAAGAATGAACTGAAAACTCATATTTTGTTCCAAAACAGTGTTTGGATGTGATAACAAGCTGTTTTATCATGTTTGTAATGTTACACATGCATTTCCTAACAAGTAGTAAGGCTTGCATTAAGGCGTTCAAAACAGCGTTTGCTGGCGTTGTAAGAGCTCTAAACAGTGTTTCTGAGCATAACTTGTGGCAAAAGTGCAACTTTTGAAGAATGAAAAAGAAAACTCATATTTTGAATGAAAACAGTGTTTGGATGTGATAACAAGCTGTTTTATCATGTTTGTAATGTTACACATGCATTTCCAAACAAGTAGTAAGTCTTGTATTAAGGCGTTCAAAACAGTGTTTGCTGGCGCTGTAAGCGCTCTAAACAGTGTTTCTGAGCATAACTTGGAGCAAAAGTGCAACTTTTGTAGAATGAACTGAAAACTCATATTTTGTTCTAAAACAGTGTTTGGATGTGATAACAAGCTGTTTTATCATGTTTGTAATGTTACACATGCATTTCCAAACAAGTAGTAAGTCTTGTATTAAGGCGTTCAAAACAGCGTTTGCTGGCACTGTAAGCGCTCTAAACAGTGTTTCTGAGCATAACTTGGAGCAAAAGTGCAACTTTGAAGAATGAACTGAAAACTCATATTTTGTTCCAAAACAGTGTTTGGATGTGATAACAAGCTGTTTTATCATGTTTGTAATGTTACACATGCATTTCCTAACAAGTAGTAAGGCTTGCATTTAAGGCATTCAAAACAGCGTTTGCTGGCGTTGTAAGAGCTCTAAACAGTGTTTCTGAGCATAACTTGTGGCAAAAGTGCAACTTTTGAAGAATGAAAAGAAAACTCATATTTTGAATGAAAACAGTGTTTGGATGTGATAACAAGCTGTTTTATCATGTTTGTAATGTTACAAATGCATTTCCAAACAAGTAGTAAGTCTTGTATTAAGGGGTTCAAAACAGCGTTTGCTGGCGCTGTAAGCGCTCTAAACAGTTTTTCTGAGCATAACTTGGAGCAAAAGTGCAACTTTTGAAGAATGAACTGAAAACTCATATTTTGTTCTAAAACAGTGTTTGGATGTGATAACAAGCTGTTTTATCATGTTTGTAATGTTACACATGCATTTCCAAACAAGTAGTAAGTCTTGTATTAAGGGGGTTCAAAACAGCGTTTGCTGGCGCTGTAAGCGCTCTAAACAGTGTTTCTGAGCATAACTTGTGGCAAAAGTGCAACTTTGAAGAATGAACTGAAAACTCATATTTTGTTCCAAAACAGTGTTTGGATGTGATAACAAGCTGTTTTATCATGTTTGTAATGTTACACATGCATTTCCTAACAAGTAGTAAGGCTTGCATTAAGGCGTTCAAAACAGCGTTTGCTGGCGTTGTAAGAGCTCTAAACAGTGTTTCTGAGCATAACTTGTGGCAAAAGTGCAACTTTTGAAGAATGAAAAGAAAACTCATATTTTGAATGAAAACAGTGTTTGGATGTGATAACAAGCTGTTTTATCATGTTTGTAATGTTACACATGCATTTCCAAACAAGTAGTAAGTCTTGTATTAAGGCGTTCAAAACAGCGTTTGCTGGCGCTGTAAGCGCTCTAAACAGTGTCTCTGAGCATAACTTGTGGCAAAAGTGCAACTTTTGAAGAATGAACTGAAAACTCATATTTTGTTCCAAAACAGTGTTTGGATGTGATAACAAGCTGTTTTTATCATGTTTGTAATGTTACACATGCATTTCCTAACAAGTAGTAAGGCTTGCATTAAGGCATTCAAAACAGCGTTTGCTGGCGTTGTAAGAGCTCTAAACAGTGTTTCTGAGCATAACTTGTGGCAAAAGTGCAACTTTTGAAGAATGAAAAGAAAACTCATATTTTGAATGAAAACAGTGTTTGGATGTGATAACAAGCTGTTTTTATCATGTTTGTAATGTTACACATGCATTTCCAAACAAGTAGTAAGTCTTGTATTAAGGCGTTCAAAACAGCGTTTGCTGGCGCTGTAAGCGCTCTAAACAGTGTTTCTGAGCATAACTTGGAGCAAAAGTGCAACTTTTGAAGAATGAACTGAAAACTCATATTTTGTTCTAAAACAGTGTTTGGATGTGATAACAAGCTGTTTTATCATGTTTGTAATGTTACACATGCATTTCCTAACAAGTAGTAAGGCTTGCATTAAGGCGTTCAAAACAGCGTTTGCTGGCGCTGTAAGCGCTCTAAACAGTGTTTCTGAGCATAACTTGTGGCAAAAGTGCAACTTTTGAAGAATGAACTGAAAACTCATATTTTTGTTCCAAAACAGTGTTTGGATGTGATAACAAGCTGTTTTATCATGTTTGTAATGTTACACATGCATTTCCTAACAAGTAGTAAGGCTTGCATTAAGGCGTTCAAAACAGCGTTTGCTGGCGTTGTAAGAGCTCTAAACAGTGTTTCTGAGCATAACTTGTGGCAAAAGTGCAACTTTTGAAGAATGAAAAGAAAACTCATATTTTGAATGAAAACAGTGTTTGGATGTGATAACAAGCTGTTTTATCATGTTTGTAATGTTACACATGCATTTCCAAACAAGTAGTAAGTCTTGTATTAAGGCGTTCAAAACAGTGTTTGCTGGCGCTGTAAGCGCTCTAAACAGTGTTTCTGAGCATAACTTGGAGCAAAAGTGCAACTTTTGTAGAATGAACTGAAAACTCATATTTTGTTCTAAAACAGTGTTTGGATGTGATAACAAGCTGTTTTATCATGTTTGTAATGTTACACATGCATTTCCAAACAAGTAGTAAGTCTTGTATTAAGGCGTTCAAAACAGCGTTTGCTGGCACTGTAAGCGCTCTAAACAGTGTTTCTGAGCATAACTTGGAGCAAAAGTGCAACTTTTGAAGAATGAACTGAAAACTCATATTTTGTTCCAAAACAGTGTTTTGGATGTGATAACAAGCTGTTTTATCATGTTTGTAATGTTACACATGCATTTCCTAACAAGTAGTAAGGCTTGCATTAAGGCATTCAAAACAGCGTTTGCTGGCGTTGTAAGAGCTCTAAACAGTGTTTCTGAGCATAACTTGTGGCAAAAGTGCAACTTTTGAAGAATGAAAAGAAAACTCATATTTTGAATGAAAACAGTGTTTGGATGTGATAACAAGCTGTTTTATCATGTTTGTAATGTTACACATGCATTTCCAAACAAGTAGTAAGTCTTTTATTAAGGCGTTCAAAACAGCGTTTGCTGGCGCTGTAAGCGCTCTAAACAGTGTTTCTGAGCATAACTTGTGGCAAAAGTGCAACTTTTGAAGAATGAAAAGAAAACTCATATTTTGAATGAAAACAGTGTTTGGATGTGATAACAAGCTGTTTTATCATGTTTGTAATGTTACACATGCATTTCCAAACAAGTAGTAAGTCTTGTATTAAGGCGTTCAAAACAGCGTTTGCTGGCGCTGTAAGCGCTCTAAACAGTGTTTCTGAGCATAACTTGGAGCAAAAGTGCAACTTTTGAAGAATGAAAAGAAAACTCATATTTTGAATGAAAACAGTGTTTGGATGTGATAACAAGCTGTTTTATCATGTTTGTAATGTTACACATGCATTTCCAAACAAGTAGTAAGTCTTGTATTAAGGCGTTCAAAACAGCGTTTGCTGGCGCTGTAAGCGCTCTAAACAGTGTCTCTGAGCATAACTTATGGCAAAAGTGCAACTTTTGAAGAATGAACTGAAAACTCATATTTTGTTCCAAAACAGTGTTTGGATGTGATAACAAGCTGTTTTATCATGTTTGTAATGTTACACATGCATTTCCTAACAAGTAGTAAGGCTTGCATTAAGGCATTCAAAACAGCGTTTGCTGGCGTTGTAAGAGCTCTAAACAGTGTTTCTGAGCATAACTTGTGGCAAAAGTGCAACTTTTGAAGAATGAAAAGAAAACTCATATTTTGAATGAAAACAGTGTTTGGATGTGATAACAAGCTGTTTTATCATGTTTGTAATGTTACACATGCATTTCCAAACAAGTAGTAAGTCTTGTATTAAGGCGTTCAAAACAGCGTTTGCTGGCGCTGTAAGCGCTCTAAACAGTGTTTCTGAGCATAACTTGGAGCAAAAGTGCAACTTTTGAAGAATGAAAAGAAAACTCATATTTTGAATGAAAACAGTGTTTGGATGTGATAACAAGCTGTTTTATCATGTTTGTAATGTTACACATGCATTTCCAAACAAGTAGTAAGTCTTGTATTAAGGCGTTCAAAACAGCGTTTGCTGGCGCTGTAAGCGCTCTAAACAGTGTCTCTGAGCATAACTTATGGCAAAAGTGCAACTTTTGAAGAATGAACTGAAAACTCATATTTTGTTCCAAAACAGTGTTTGGATGTGATAACAAGCTGTTTTATCATGTTTGTAATGTTACACATGCATTTCCTAACAAGTAGTAAGGCTTGCATTAAGGCATTCAAAACAGCGTTTTGCTGGCGTTGTAAGAGCTCTAAACAGTGTTTCTGAGCATAACTTGTGGCAAAAGTGCAACTTTTGAAGAATGAAAAGAAAACTCATATTTTGAATGAAAACAGTGTTTGGATGTGATAACAAGCTGTTTTATCATCAAATGCATTTCCAAACAAGTAGTAAGTCTTGTATTAAGGGGTTCAAAACAGCGTTTGCTGGCGCTGTAAGCGCTCTAAACAGTTTTTCTGAGCATAACTTGGAGCAAAAGTGCAACTTTTGAAGAATGAACTGAAAACTCATATTTTGTTCTAAAACAGTGTTTGGATGTGATAACAAGCTGTTTTATCATGTTTGTAATGTTACACATGCATTTCCAAACAAGTAGTAAGTCTTGTATTAAGGGGTTCAAAACAGCGTTTGCTGGCGCTGTAAGCGCTCTAAACAGTGTTTCTGAGCATAACTTGTGGCAAAAGTGCAACTTTTGAAGAATGAACTGAAAACTCATATTTTGTTCCAAAACAGTTTTTGGATGTGATAACAAGCTGTTTTATCATGTTTGTAATGTTACACATGCATTTCCTAACAAGTAGTAAGGCTTGCATTAAGGCGTTCAAAACAGCGTTTGCTGGCGTTGTAAGAGCTCTAAACAGTGTTTTCTGAGCATAACTTGTGGCAAAAGTGCAACTTTTGAAGAATGAAAAGAAAACTCATATTTTGAATGAAAACAGTGTTTGGATGTGATAACAAGCTGTTTTATCATGTTTGTAATGTTACACATGCATTTCCAAACAAGTAGTAAGTCTTGTATTAAGGCGTTCAAAACAGCGTTTGCTGGCGCTGTAAGCGCTCTAAACAGTGTTTCTGAGCATAACTTGGAGCAAAAGTGCAACTTTTGAAGAATGAACTGAAAACTCATATTTTGTTCTAAAACAGTGTTTGGATGTGATAACAAGCTGTTTTATCATGTTTGTAATGTTACACATGCATTTCCTAACAAGTAGTAAGGCTTGCATTAAGGCGTTCAAAACAGCGTTTGCTGGCGCTGTAAGCGCTCTAAACAGTGTTTCTGAGCATAACTTGTGGCAAAAGTGCAACTTTTGAAGAATGAAAAGAAAACTCATATTTTGAATGAAAACAGTGTTTGGATGTGATAACAAGCTGTTTTATCATGTTTGTAATGTTACACATGCATTTCCAAACAAGTAGTAAGTCTTGTATTAAGGCGTTCAAAACAGCGTTTGCTGGCGCTGTAAGCGCTCTAAACAGTGTTTCTGAGCATAACTTGGAGCAAAAGTGCAACTTTTGAAGAATGAACTGAAAACTCATATTTTGTTCTAAAACAGTGTTTGGATGTGATAACAAGCTGTTTTATCATGTTTGTAATGTTACACATGCATTTCCAAACAAGTAGTAAGTCTTGTATTAAGGCGTTCAAAACAGTGTTTGCTGGCGCTGTAAGCGCTCTAAACAGTGTTTCTGAGCATAACTTGGAGCAAAAGTGCAACTTTTGTAGAATGAACTGAAAACTCATATTTTGTTCTAAAACAGTGTTTGGATGTGATAAAAAGCTGTTTTATCATGTTTGTAATGTTACACATGCATTTCCAAACAAGTAGTAAGTCTTGTATTAAGGCGTTCAAAACAGCGTTTGCTGGCACTGTAAGCGCTCTAAACAGTGTTTCTGAGCATAACTTGGAGCAAAAGTGCAACTTTTGAAGAATGAACTGAAAACTCATATTTTGTTCCAAAACAGTGTTTGGATGTGATAACAAGCTGTTTTATCATGTTTGTAATGTTACACATGCATTTCCTAACAAGTAGTAAGGCTTGCATTAAGGCGTTCAAAACAGCGTTTGCTGGCGTTGTAAGAGCTCTAAACAGTGTTTCTGAGCATAACTTGTGGCAAAAGTGCAACTTTTGAAGAATGAAAAGAAAACTCATATTTTGAATGAAAACAGTGTTTGGATGTGATAACAAGCTGTTTTATCATGTTTGTAATGTTACACATGCATTTTCCAAACAAGTAGTAAGTCTTGTATTAAGGCGTTCAAAACAGCGTTTGCTGGTGCTGTAAGCGCTCTAAACAGTGTCTCTGAGCATAACTTGTGGCAAAAGTGCAACTTTTGAAGAATGAACTGAAAACTCATATTTTGTTCCAAAACAGTGTTTGGATGTGATAACAAGCTGTTTTATCATGTTTGTAATGTTACACATGCATTTCCTAACAAGTAGTAAGGCTTGCATTAAGGCATTCAAAACAGCGTTTGCTGGCGTTGTAAGAGCTCTAAACAGTGTTTCTGAGCATAACTTGTGGCAAAAGTGCAACTTTTGAAGAATGAAAAGAAAACTCATATTTTGAATGAAAACAGTGTTTGGATGTGATAACAAGCTGTTTTATCATGTTTGTAATGTTACAAATGCATTTCCAAACAAGTAGTAAGTCTTGTATTAAGGGGTTCAAAACAGCGTTTGCTGGCGCTGTAAGCGCTCTAAACAGTTTTTCTGAGCATAACTTGGAGCAAAAGTGCAACTTTTGAAGAATGAACTGAAAACTCATATTTTGTTCTAAAACAGTGTTTGGATGTGATAACAAGCTGTTTTATCATGTTTGTAATGTTACACATGCATTTCCAAACAAGTAGTAAGTCTTGTATTAAGGGGTTCAAAACAGCGTTTGCTGGCGCTGTAAGCGCTCTAAACAGTGTTTCTGAGCATAACTTGTGGCAAAAGTGCAACTTTTGAAGAATGAACTGAAAACTCATATTTTGTTCCAAAACAGTGTTTGGATGTGATAACAAGCTGTTTTATCATGTTTGTAATGTTACACATGCATTTCCTAACAAGTAGTAAGGCTTGCATTAAGGCGTTCAAAACAGCGTTTGCTGGCGCTGTAAGCGCTCTAAACAGTGTTTCTGAGCATAACTTGTGGCAAAAGTGCAACTTTTGAAGAATGAAAGAAAACTCATATTTTGAATGAAAACAGTGTTTGGATGTGATAACAAGCTGTTTTATCATGTTTGTAATGTTACACATGCATTTCCAAACAAGTAGTAAGTCTTGTATTAAGGCATTCAAAACAGCGTTTGCTGGCGCTTGTAAGCGCTCTAAACAGTGTTTCTGAGCATAACTTGGAGCAAAAGTGCAACTTTTGAAGAATGAACTGAAAACTCATATTTTGTTCTAAAACAGTGGTTTGGATGTGATAACAAGCTGTTTTATCATGTTTGTAATGTTACACATGCATTTCCAAACAAGTAGTAAGTCTTGTATTAAGGCGTTCAAAACAGCGTTTGCTGGCGCTGTAAGCGCTCTAAACAGTGTTTCTGAGCATAACTTGGAGCAAAAGTGCAACTTTTGAAGAATGAACTGAAAACTCATATTTTGTTCTAAAACAGTGTTTGGATGTGATAACAAGCTGTTTTATCATGTTTGTAATGTTACACATGCATTTCCAAACAAGTAGTAAGTCTTGTATTAAGGCGTTCAAAACAGTGTTTGCTGGCGCTGTAAGCGCTCTAAACAGTTTTTCTGAGCATAACTTGGAGCAAAAGTGCAACTTTTGAAGAATGAACTGAAAACTCATATTTTGTTCTAAAACAGTGTTTGGATGTGATAACAAGCTGTTTTATCATGTTTGTAATGTTACACATGCATTTCCAAACAAGTAGTAAGTCTTGTATTAAGGGGTTCAAAACAGCGTTTTGCTGGCGCTGTAAGCGCTCTAAACAGTGTTTCTGAGCATAACTTGTGGCAAAAGTGCAACTTTTGAAGAATGAACTGAAAACTCATATTTTGTTCCAAAACAGTGTTTGGATGTGATAACAAGCTGTTTTATCATGTTTGTAATGTTACACATGCATTTCCTAACAAGTAGTAAGGCTTGCATTAAGGCGTTCAAAACAGTGTTTGCTGGCGCTGTAAGCGCTCTAAACAGTGTTTCTGAGCATAACTTGGAGCAAAAGTGCAACTTTTGTAGAATGAACTGAAAACTCATATTTTGTTCTAAAACAGTGTTTGGATGTGATAACAAGCTGTTTTATCATGTTTGTAATGTTACACATGCATTTCCAAACAAGTAGTAAGTCTTGTATTAAGGCGTTCAAAACAGCGTTTGCTGGCACTGTAAGCGCTCTAAACAGTGTTTCTGAGCATAACTTGGAGCAAAAGTGCAACTTTTGAAGAATGAACTGAAAACTCATATTTTGTTCCAAAACAGTGTTTGGATGTGATAACAAGCTGTTTTATCATGTTTGTAATGTTACACATGCATTTCCTAACAAGTAGTAAGGCTTGCATTAAGGCGTTCAAAACAGCGTTTGCTGGCGTTGTAAGAGCTCTAAACAGTGTTTCTGAGCATAACTTGTGGCAAAAGTGCAACTTTTGAAGAATGAAAAGAAAACTCATATTTTGAATGAAAACAGTGTTTGGATGTGATAACAAGCTGTTTTATCATGTTTGTAATGTTACAAATGCATTTCCAAACAAGTAGTAAGTCTTGTATTAAGGGGTTCAAAACAGCGTTTGCTGGCGCTGTAAGCGCTCTAAACAGTTTTTCTGAGCATAACTTGGAGCAAAAGTGCAACTTTTGAAGAATGAACTGAAAACTCATATTTTGTTCTAAAACAGTGTTTGGATGTGATAACAAGCTGTTTTATCATGTTTGTAATGTTACACATGCATTTCCAAACAAGTAGTAAGTCTTGTATTAAGGGGTTTCAAAACAGCGTTTGCTGGCGCTGTAAGCGCTCTAAACAGTGTTTCTGAGCATAACTTGTGGCAAAAGTGCAACTTTTGAAGAATGAACTGAAAACTCATATTTTGTTACAAAACAGTGTTTGGATGTGATAACAAGCTGTTTTATCATGTTTGTAATGTTACACATGCATTTCCTAACAAGTAGTAAGGCTTGCATTAAGGCGTTCAAAACAGCGTTTGCTGGCGCTGTAAGCGCTCTAAACAGTGTTTCTGAGCATAACTTGTGGCAAAAGTGCAACTTTTGAAGAATGAAAAGAAAACTCATATTTTGAATGAAAACAGTGTTTGGATGTGATAACAAGCTGTTTTATCATGTTTGTAATGTTACACATGCATTTCCAAACAAGTAGTAAGTCTTGTATTAAGGCGTTCAAAACAGCGTTTGCTGGCGCTGTAAGCGCTCTAAACAGTGTTTCTGAGCATAACTTGGAGCAAAAGTGCAACTTTTGAAGAATGAACTGAAAACTCATATTTTGTTCTAAAACAGTGTTTGGATGTGATAACAAGCTGTTTTATCATGTTTGTAATGTTACACATGCATTTCCAAACAAGTAGTAAGTCTTGTATTAAGGCGTTCAAAACAGTGTTTGCTGGCGTTGTAAGAGCTCTAAACAGTGTTTCTGAGCATAACTTGTGGCAAAAGTGCAACTTTTGAAGAATGAAAAGAAAACTCATATTTTGAATGAAAACAGTGTTTGGATGTGATAACAAGCTGTTTTATCATGTTTGTAATGTTACACATGCATTTCCAAACAAGTAGTAAGTCTTGTATTAAGGCGTTCAAAACAGCGTTTGCTGGCGCTGTAAGCGCTCTAAACAGTGTTTCTGAGCATAACTTGGAGCAAAAGTGCAACTTTTGAAGAATGAACTGAAAACTCATATTTTGTTCTAAAACAGTGTTTGGATGTGATAACAAGCTGTTTTATCATGTTTGTAATGTTACACATGCATTTCCTAACAAGTAGTAAGGCTTGCATTAAGGCGTTCAAAACAGCGTTTGCTGGCGCTGTAAGCGCTCTAAACAGTGTTTCTGAGCATAACTTGTGGCAAAAGTGCAACTTTTGAAGAATGAACTGAAAACTCATATTTTGTTCCAAAACAGTGTTTGGATGTGATAACAAGCTGTTTTATCATGTTTGTAATGTTACACATGCATTTCCTAACAAGTAGTAAGGCTTGCCATTAAGGCGTTCAAAACAGCGTTTGCTGGCGTTGTAAGAGCTCTAAACAGTGTTTCTGAGCATAACTTGTGGCAAAAGTGCAACTTTTGAAGAATGAAAAGAAAACTCATATTTTGAATGAAAACAGTGTTTGGATGTGATAACAAGCTGTTTTATCATGTTTGTAATGTTACACATGCATTTCCAAACAAGTAGTAAGTCTTGTATTAAGGCGTTCAAAACAGTGTTTGCTGGCGCTGTAAGCGCTCTAAACAGTGTTTCTGAGCATAACTTGGAGCAAAAGTGCAACTTTTGTAGAATGAACTGAAAACTCATATTTTGTTCTAAAACAGTGTTTGGATGTGATAACAAGCTGTTTTATCATGTTTGTAATGTTACACATGCATTTCCAAACAAGTAGTAAGTCTTGTATTAAGGCGTTCAAAACAGCGTTTGCTGGCACTGTAAGCGCTCTAAACAGTGTTTCTGAGCATAACTTGGAGCAAAAGTGCAACTTTTGAAGAATGAACTGAAAACTCATATTTTGTTCTAAAACAGTGTTTGGATGTGATAACAAGCTGTTTTATCATGTTTGTAATGTTACACATGCATTTCCAAACAAGTAGTAAGTCTTGTATTAAGGCGTTCAAAACAGTGTTTGCTGGCGCTGTAAGCGCTCTAAACAGTTTTTCTGAGCATAACTTGGAGCAAAAGTGCAACTTTTGAAGAATGAACTGAAAACTCATATTTTGTTCTAAAACAGTGTTTGGATGTGATAACAAGCTGTTTTATCATGTTTGTAATGTTACACATGCATTTCCAAACAAGTAGTAAGTCTTGTATTAAGGGGTTCAAAACAGCGTTTGCTGGCGCTGTAAGCGCTCTAAACAGTGTTTCTGAGCATAACTTGTGGCAAAAGTGCAACTTTTGAAGAATGAACTGAAAACTCATATTTTGTTCCAAAACAGTGTTTGGATGTGATAACAAGCTGTTTTATCATGTTTGTAATGTTACACATGCATTTCCTAACAAGTAGTAAGGCTTGCATTAAGGCGTTCAAAACAGTGTTTGCTGGCGCTGTAAGCGCTCTAAACAGTGTTTCTGAGCATAACTTGGAGCAAAAGTGCAACTTTTGTAGAATGAACTGAAAACTCATATTTTGTTCTAAAACAGTGTTTGGATGTGATAACAAGCTGTTTTATCATGTTTGTAATGTTACACATGCATTTCCAAACAAGTAGTAAGTCTTGTATTAAGGCGTTCAAAACAGCGTTTGCTGGCACTGTAAGCGCTCTAAACAGTGTTTCTGAGCATAACTTGGAGCAAAAGTGCAACTTTTGAAGAATGAACTGAAAACTCATATTTTGTTCCAAAACAGTGTTTGGATGTGATAACAAGCTGTTTTATCATGTTTGTAATGTTACACATGCATTTCCTAACAAGTAGTAAGGCTTGCATTAAGGCGTTCAAAACAGCGTTTGCTGGCGTTGTAAGAGCTCTAAACAGTGTTTCTGAGCATAACTTGTGGCAAAAGTGCAACTTTTGAAGAATGAAAAGAAAACTCATATTTTGAATGAAAACAGTGTTTGGATGTGATAACAAGCTGTTTTATCATGTTTGTAATGTTACAAATGCATTTCCAAACAAGTAGTAAGTCTTGTATTAAGGGGTTCAAAACAGCGTTTGCTGGCGCTGTAAGCGCTCTAAACAGTTTTTCTGAGCATAACTTGGAGCAAAAGTGCAACTTTTGAAGAATGAACTGAAAACTCATATTTTGTTCTAAAACAGTGTTTGGATGTGATAACAAGCTGTTTTATCATGTTTGTAATGTTACACATGCATTTCCAAACAAGTAGTAAGTCTTGTATTAAGGGGTTCAAAACAGCGTTTGCTGGCGCTGTAAGCGCTCTAAACAGTGTTTCTGAGCATAACTTGTGGCAAAAGTGCAACTTTTGAAGAATGAACTGAAAACTCATATTTTGTTACAAAACAGTGTTTGGATGTGATAACAAGCTGTTTTATCATGTTTGTAATGTTACACATGCATTTCCTAACAAGTAGTAAGGCTTGCATTAAGGCGTTCAAAACAGCGTTTGCTGGCGCTGTAAGCGCTCTAAACAGTGTTTCTGAGCATAACTTGTGGCAAAAGTGCAACTTTTGAAGAATGAAAAGAAAACTCATATTTTGAATGAAAACAGTGTTTGGATGTGATAACAAGCTGTTTTATCATGTTTGTAATGTTACACATGCATTTCCAAACAAGTAGTAAGTCTTGTATTAAGGCGTTCAAAACAGCGTTTGCTGGCGCTGTAAGCGCTCTAAACAGTGTTTCTGAGCATAACTTGGAGCAAAAGTGCAACTTTTGAAGAATGAACTGAAAACTCATATTTTGTTCTAAAACAGTGTTTGGATGTGATAACAAGCTGTTTTATCATGTTTGTAATGTTACACATGCATTTCCAAACAAGTAGTAAGTCTTGTATTAAGGCGTTCAAAACAGTGTTTGCTGGCGTTGTAAGAGCTCTAAACAGTGTTTCTGAGCATAACTTGTGGCAAAAGTGCAACTTTTGAAGAATGAAAAGAAAACTCATATTTTGAATGAAAACAGTGTTTGGATGTGATAACAAGCTGTTTTATCATGTTTGTAATGTTACACATGCATTTCCAAACAAGTAGTAAGTCTTGTATTAAGGCGTTCAAAACAGCGTTTGCTGGCGCTGTAAGCGCTCTAAACAGTGTTTCTGAGCATAACTTGGAGCAAAAGTGCAACTTTTGAAGAATGAACTGAAAACTCATATTTTGTTCTAAAACAGTGTTTGGATGTGATAACAAGCTGTTTTATCATGTTTGTAATGTTACACATGCATTTCCTAACAAGTAGTAAGGCTTGCATTAAGGCGTTCAAAACAGCGTTTGCTGGCGCTGTAAGCGCTCTAAACAGTGTTTCTGAGCATAACTTGTGGCAAAAGTGCAACTTTTGAAGAATGAAAAGAAAACTCATATTTTGAATGAAAACAGTGTTTGGATGTGATAACAAGCTGTTTTATCATGTTTGTAATGTTACACATGCATTTCCAAACAAGTAGTAAGTCTTGTATTAAGGCGTTCAAAACAGCGTTTGCTGGCGCTGTAAGCGCTCTAAACAGTGTTTCTGAGCATAACTTGGAGCAAAAGTGCAACTTTTGAAGAATGAACTGAAAACTCATATTTTGTTCTAAAACAGTGTTTGGATGTGATAACAAGCTGTTTTATCATGTTTGTAATGTTACACATGCATTTCCAAACAAGTAGTAAGTCTTGTATTAAGGCGTTCAAAACAGTGTTTGCTGGCGCTGTAAGCGCTCTAAACAGTGTTTCTGAGCATAACTTGGAGCAAAAGTGCAACTTTTGTAGAATGAACTGAAAACTCATATTTTGTTCTAAAACAGTGTTTGGATGTGATAAAAAGCTGTTTTATCATGTTTGTAATGTTACACATGCATTTCCAAACAAGTAGTAAGTCTTGTATTAAGGCGTTCAAAACAGCGTTTGCTGGCACTGTAAGCGCTCTAAACAGTGTTTCTGAGCATAACTTGGAGCAAAAGTGCAACTTTTGAAGAATGAACTGAAAACTCATATTTGTTCCAAAACAGTGTTTGGATGTGATAACAAGCTGTTTTATCATGTTTGTAATGTTACACATGCATTTCCTAACAAGTAGTAAGGCTTGCATTAAGGCGTTCAAAACAGCGTTTGCTGGCGTTGTAAGAGCTCTAAACAGTGTTTCTGAGCATAACTTGTGGCAAAAGTGCAACTTTTGAAGAATGAAAAGAAAACTCATATTTTGAATGAAAACAGTGTTTGGATGTGATAACAAGCTGTTTTATCATGTTTGTAATGTTACACATGCATTTCCAAACAAGTAGTAAGTCTTGTATTAAGGCGTTCAAAACAGCGTTTGCTGGCGCTGTAAGCGCTCTAAACAGTGTCTCTGAGCATAACTTGTGGCAAAAGTGCAACTTTTGAAGAATGAACTGAAAACTCATATTTTGTTCCAAAACAGTGTTTGGATGTGATAACAAGCTGTTTTATCATGTTTGTAATGTTACACATGCATTTCCTAACAAGTAGTAAGGCTTGCATTAAGGCATTCAAAACAGCGTTTGCTGGCGTTGTAAGAGCTCTAAACAGTGTTTCTGAGCATAACTTGTGGCAAAAGTGCAACTTTTGAAGAATGAAAAGAAAACTCATATTTTGAATGAAAACAGTGTTTGGATGTGATAACAAGCTGTTTTATCATGTTTGTAATGTTACAAATGCATTTCCAAACAAGTAGTAAGTCTTGTATTAAGGGGTTCAAAACAGCGTTTGCTGGCGCTGTAAGCGCTCTAAACAGTTTTTCTGAGCATAACTTGGAGCAAAAGTGCAACTTTTGAAGAATGAACTGAAAACTCATATTTTGTTCTAAAACAGTGTTTGGATGTGATAACAAGCTGTTTTATCATGTTTGTAATGTTACACATGCATTTCCAAACAAGTAGTAAGTCTTGTATTAAGGCGTTCAAAACAGTGTTTGCTGGCGCTGTAAGCGCTCTAAACAGTTTTTCTGAGCATAACTTGGAGCAAAAGTGCAACTTTTGAAGAATGAACTGAAAACTCATATTTTGTTCTAAAACAGTGTTTGGATGTGATAACAAGCTGTTTTATCATGTTTGTAATGTTACACATGCATTTCCAAACAAGTAGTAAGTCTTGTATTAAGGGGTTCAAAACAGCGTTTGCTGGCGCTGTAAGCGCTCTAAACAGTGTTTCTGAGCATAACTTGTGGCAAAAGTGCAACTTTTGAAGAATGAACTGAAAACTCATATTTTGTTCCAAAACAGTGTTTGGATGTGATAACAAGCTGTTTTATCATGTTTGTAATGTTACACATGCATTTCCTAACAAGTAGTAAGGCTTGCATTAAGGCGTTCAAAACAGTGTTTGCTGGCGCTGTAAGCGCTCTAAACAGTGTTTCTGAGCATAACTTGGAGCAAAAGTGCAACTTTTGTAGAATGAACTGAAAACTCATATTTTGTTCTAAAACAGTGTTTGGATGTGATAACAAGCTGTTTTATCATGTTTGTAATGTTACACATGCATTTCCAAACAAGTAGTAAGTCTTGTATTAAGGCGTTCAAAACAGCGTTTGCTGGCACTGTAAGCGCTCTAAACAGTGTTTCTGAGCATAACTTGGAGCAAAAGTGCAACTTTTGAAGAATGAACTGAAAACTCATATTTTGTTCCAAAACAGTGTTTGGATGTGATAACAAGCTGTTTTATCATGTTTGTAATGTTACACATGCATTTCCTAACAAGTAGTAAGGCTTGCATTAAGGCGTTCAAAACAGCGTTTGCTGGCGTTGTAAGAGCTCTAAACAGTGTTTCTGAGCATAACTTGTGGCAAAAGTGCAACTTTTGAAGAATGAAAAGAAAACTCATATTTTGAATGAAAACAGTGTTTGGATGTGATAACAAGCTGTTTTATCATGTTTGTAATGTTACACATGCATTTCCAAACAAGTAGTAAGTCTTGTATTAAGGCGTTCAAAACAGCGTTTGCTGGCGCTGTAAGCGCTCTAAACAGTGTCTCTGAGCATAACTTGTGGCAAAAGTGCAACTTTTGAAGAATGAACTGAAAACTCATATTTTGTTCCAAAACAGTGTTTGGATGTGATAACAAGCTGTTTTATCATGTTTGTAATGTTACACATGCATTTCCTAACAAGTAGTAAGGCTTGCATTAAGGCATTCAAAACAGCGTTTGCTGGCGTTGTAAGAGCTCTAAACAGTGTTTCTGAGCATAACTTGTGGCAAAAGTGCAACTTTTGAAGAATGAAAAGAAAACTCATATTTTGAATGAAAACAGTGTTTGGATGTGATAACAAGCTGTTTTATCATGTTTGTAATGTTACAAATGCATTTCCAAACAAGTAGTAAGTCTTGTATTAAGGGGTTCAAAACAGCGTTTGCTGGCGCTGTAAGCGCTCTAAACAGTTTTTCTGAGCATAACTTGGAGCAAAAGTGCAACTTTTGAAGAATGAACTGAAAACTCATATTTTGTTCTAAAACAGTGTTTGGATGTGATAACAAGCTGTTTTATCATGTTTGTAATGTTACACATGCATTTCCAAACAAGTAGTAAGTCTTGTATTAAGGGGTTCAAAACAGCGTTTGCTGGCGCTGTAAGCGCTCTAAACAGTGTTTCTGAGCATAACTTGTGGCAAAAGTGCAACTTTTGAAGAATGAACTGAAAACTCATATTTTGTTACAAAACAGTGTTTGGATGTGATAACAAGCTGTTTTATCATGTTTGTAATGTTACACATGCATTTCCTAACAAGTAGTAAGGCTTGCATTAAGGCGTTCAAAACAGCGTTTGCTGGCGCTGTAAGCGCTCTAAACAGTGTTTCTGAGCATAACTTGTGGCAAAAGTGCAACTTTTGAAGAATGAAAAGAAAACTCATATTTTGAATGAAAACAGTGTTTGGATGTGATAACAAGCTGTTTTATCATGTTTGTAATGTTACACATGCATTTCCAAACAAGTAGTAAGTCTTGTATTAAGGCGTTCAAAACAGCGTTTGCTGGCGCTGTAAGCGCTCTAAACAGTGTTTCTGAGCATAACTTGGAGCAAAAGTGCAACTTTTGAAGAATGAACTGAAAACTCATATTTTGTTCTAAAACAGTGTTTGGATGTGATAACAAGCTGTTTTATCATGTTTGTAATGTTACACATGCATTTCCAAACAAGTAGTAAGTCTTGTATTAAGGCGTTCAAAACAGTGTTTGCTGGCGCTGTAAGCGCTCTAAACAGTGTTTCTGAGCATAACTTGGAGCAAAAGTGCAACTTTTGTAGAATGAACTGAAAACTCATATTTTGTTCTAAAACAGTGTTTGGATGTGATAACAAGCTGTTTTATCATGTTTGTAATGTTACACATGCATTTCCAAACAAGTAGTAAGTCTTGTATTAAGGCGTTCAAAACAGCGTTTGCTGGCGCTGTAAGAGCTCTAAACAGTGTCTCTGAGCATAACTTGTGGCAAAAGTGCAACTTTTGAAGAATGAACTGAAAACTCATATTTTGAATGAAAACAGTGTTTGGATGTGATAACAAGCTGTTTTATCATGTTTGTAATGTTACACATGCATTTCCTAACAAGTAGTAAGTCTTGTATTAAGGCGTTCAAAACAGTGTTTGCTGGCGCTGTAAGCGCTCTAAACAGTGTTTCTGAGCATAACTTGTGGCAAAAGTGCAACTTTTGAAGAATGAACTGAAAACTCATATTTTGTTCCAAAACAGTGTTTGGATGTGATAACAAGCTGTTTTATCATGTTTGTAATGTTACACATGCATTTCCTAACAAGTAGTAAGGCTTGCATTAAGGCATTCAAAACAGCGTTTGCTGGCGTTGTAAGAGCTCTAAACAGTGTTTCTGAGCATAACTTGTGGCAAAAGTGCAACTTTTGAAGAATGAAAAGAAAACTCATATTTTGAATGAAAACAGTGTTTGGATGTGATAACAAGCTGTTTTATCATGTTTGTAATGTTACACATGCATTTCCAAACAAGTAGTAAGTCTTTTATTAAGGCGTTCAAAACAGCGTTTGCTGGCGCTGTAAGCGCTCTAAACAGTGTTTCTGAGCATAACTTGTGGCAAAAGTGCAACTTTTGAAGAATGAACTGAAAATTCATATTTTGAATGAAAACAGTGTTTGGATGTGATAACAAGCTGTTTTATCATGTTTGTAATGTTACACATGCATTTCCAAACAAGTAGTAAGTCTTGTATTAAGGCGTTCAAAACAGCGTTTGCTGGCGCTGTAAGCGCTCTAAACAGTGTTTCTGAGCATAACTTGTGGCAAAAGTGCAACTTTTGAAGAATGAACTGAAAACTCATATTTTGTTCCAAAACAGTGTTTGGATGTGATAACAAGCTGTTTTATCATGTTTGTAATGTTACACATGCATTTCCTAACAAGTAGTAAGGCTTGCATTAAGGCATTCAAAACAGCGTTTGCTGGCGTTGTAAGAGCTCTAAACAGTGTTTCTGAGCATAACTTGTGGCAAAAGTGCAACTTTTGAAGAATGAAAAGAAAACTCATATTTTGAATGAAAACAGTGTTTGGATGTGATAACAAGCTGTTTTATCATGTTTGTAATGTTACACATGCATTTCCAAACAAGTAGTAAGTCTTGTATTAAGGCGTTCAAAACAGCGTTTGCTGGCGCTGTAAGCGCTCTAAACAGTGTCTCTGAGCATAACTTATGGCAAAAGTGCAACTTTTGAAGAATGAACTGAAAACTCATATTTTGTTCCAAAACAGTGTTTGGATGTGATAACAAGCTGTTTTATCATGTTTGTAATGTTACACATGCATTTCCTAACAAGTAGTAAGGCTTGCATTAAGGCATTCAAAACAGCGTTTGCTGGCGTTGTAAGAGCTCTAAACAGTGTTTCTGAGCATAACTTGTGGCAAAAGTGCAACTTTTGAAGAATGAAAAGAAAACTCATATTTTGAATGAAAACAGTGTTTGGATGTGATAACAAGCTGTTTTATCATGTTTGTAATGTTACAAATGCATTTCCAAACAAGTAGTAAGTCTTGTATTAAGGGGTTCAAAACAGCGTTTGCTGGCGCTGTAAGCGCTCTAAACAGTTTTTCTGAGCATAACTTGGAGCAAAAGTGCAACTTTTGAAGAATGAACTGAAAACTCATATTTTGTTCTAAAACAGTGTTTGGATGTGATAACAAGCTGTTTTATCATGTTTGTAATGTTACACATGCATTTCCAAACAAGTAGTAAGTCTTGTATTAAGGGGTTCAAAACAGCGTTTGCTGGCGCTGTAAGCGCTCTAAACAGTGTTTCTGAGCATAACTTGTGGCAAAAGTGCAACTTTTGAAGAATGAACTGAAAACTCATATTTTGTTCCAAAACAGTGTTTGGATGTGATAACAAGCTGTTTTATCATGTTTGTAATGTTACACATGCATTTCCTAACAAGTAGTAAGGCTTGCATTAAGGCGTTCAAAACAGCGTTTGCTGGCGTTGTAAGAGCTCTAAACAGTGTTTCTGAGCATAACTTGTGGCAAAAGTGCAACTTTTGAAGAATGAAAAGAAAACTCATATTTTGAATGAAAACAGTGTTTGGATGTGATAACAAGCTGTTTTATCATGTTTGTAATGTTACACATGCATTTCCAAACAAGTAGTAAGTCTTGTATTAAGGCGTTCAAAACAGCGTTTGCTGGCGCTGTAAGCGCTCTAAACAGTGTCTCTGAGCATAACTTGTGGCAAAAGTGCAACTTTTGAAGAATGAACTGAAAACTCATATTTTGTTCCAAAACAGTGTTTGGATGTGATAACAAGCTGTTTTATCATGTTTGTAATGTTACACATGCATTTCCTAACAAGTAGTAAGGCTTGCATTAAGGCATTCAAAACAGCGTTTGCTGGCGTTGTAAGAGCTCTAAACAGTGTTTCTGAGCATAACTTGTGGCAAAAGTGCAACTTTTGAAGAATGAAAAGAAAACTCATATTTTGAATGAAAACAGTGTTTGGATGTGATAACAAGCTGTTTTATCATGTTTGTAATGTTACACATGCATTTCCAAACAAGTAGTAAGTCTTGTATTAAGGCGTTCAAAACAGCGTTTGCTGGCGCTGTAAGCGCTCTAAACAGTGTTTCTGAGCATAACTTGGAGCAAAAGTGCAACTTTTGAAGAATGAACTGAAAACTCATATTTTGTTCTAAAACAGTGTTTGGATGTGATAACAAGCTGTTTTATCATGTTTGTAATGTTACACATGCATTTCCTAACAAGTAGTAAGGCTTGCATTAAGGCGTTCAAAAACAGCGTTTGCTGGCGCTGTAAGCGCTCTAAACAGTGTTTCTGAGCATAACTTGTGGCAAAAGTGCAACTTTTGAAGAATGAACTGAAAACTCATATTTTGTTCCAAAACAGTGTTTGGATGTGATAACAAGCTGTTTTATCATGTTTGTAATGTTACACATGCATTTCCTAACAAGTAGTAAGGCTTGCATTAAGGCATTCAAAACAGCGTTTGCTGGCGTTGTAAGAGCTCTAAACAGTGTTTCTGAGCATAACTTGTGGCAAAAGTGCAACTTTTGAAGAATGAAAAGAAAACTCATATTTTGAATGAAAACAGTGTTTGGATGTGATAACAAGCTGTTTTATCATGTTTGTAATGTTACAAATGCATTTCCAAACAAGTAGTAAGTCTTGTATTAAGGGGTTCAAAACAGCGTTTGCTGGCGCTGTAAGCGCTCTAAACAGTTTTTTCTGAGCATAACTTGGAGCAAAAGTGCAACTTTTGAAGAATGAACTGAAAACTCATATTTTGTTCTAAAACAGTGTTTGGATGTGATAACAAGCTGTTTTATCATGTTTGTAATGTTACACATGCATTTCCAAACAAGTAGTAAGTCTTGTATTAAGGGGTTCAAAACAGCGTTTGCTGGCGCTGTAAGCGCTCTAAACAGTGTTTCTGAGCATAACTTGTGGCAAAAGTGCAACTTTTGAAGAATGAAACTGAAAACTCATATTTTGTTCCAAAACAGTGTTTGGATGTGATAACAAGCTGTTTTATCATGTTTGTAATGTTACACATGCATTTCCTAACAAGTAGTAAGGCTTGCATTAAGGCGTTCAAAACAGCGTTTGCTGGCGTTGTAAGAGCTCTAAACAGTGTTTCTGAGCATAAACTTGTGGCAAAAGTGCAACTTTTGAAGAATGAAAAGAAAACTCATATTTTGAATGAAAACAGTGTTTGGATGTGATAACAAGCTGTTTTATCATGTTTGTAATGTTACACATGCATTTCCAAACAAGTAGTAAGTCTTGTATTAAGGCGTTCAAAACAGCGTTTGCTGGCGCTGTAAGCGCTCTAAACAGTTGTCTCTGAGCATAACTTGTGGCAAAAGTGCAACTTTTGAAGAATGAACTGAAAACTCATATTTTGTTCCAAAACAGTGTTTGGATGTGATAACAAGCTGTTTTATCATGTTTGTAATGTTACACATGCATTTCCTAACAAGTAGTAAGGCTTGCATTAAGGCATTCAAAACAGCGTTTGCTGGCGTTTGTAAGAGCTCTAAACAGTGTTTCTGAGCATAACTTGTGGCAAAAGTGCAACTTTTGAAGAATGAAAAGAAAACTCATATTTTGAATGAAAACAGTGTTTGGATGTGATAACAAGCTGTTTTATCATGTTTGTAATGTTACACATGCATTTCCAAACAAGTAGTAAGTCTTGTATTAAGGCGTTCAAAACAGCGTTTGCTGGCGCTGTAAGCGCTCTAAACAGTGTTTCTGAGCATAACTTGGAGCAAAAGTGCAACTTTTGAAGAATGAACTGAAAACTCATATTTTGTTCTAAAACAGTGTTTGGATGTGATAACAAGCTGTTTTAATCATGTTTGTAATGTTACACATGCATTTCCTAACAAGTAGTAAGGCTTGCATTAAGGCGTTCAAAACAGCGTTTGCTGGCGCTGTAAGCGCTCTAAACAGTGTTTCTGAGCATAACTTGTGGCAAAAGTGCAACTTTTGAAGAATGAACTGAAAACTCATATTTTGTTCCAAAACAGTGTTTGGATGTGATAACAAGCTGTTTTATCATGTTTGTAATGTTACACATGCATTTCCAAACAAGTAGTAAGTCTTGTATTAAGGCGTTCAAAACAGTGTTTGCTGGCGCTGTAAGCGCTCTAAACAGTGTTTCTGAGCATAACTTGGAGCAAAAGTGCAACTTTTGTAGAATGAACTGAAAACTCATATTTTGTTCTAAAACAGTGTTTGGATGTGATAACAAGCTGTTTTATCATGTTTGTAATGTTACACATGCATTTCCAAACAAGTAGTAAGTCTTGTATTAAGGCGTTCAAAACAGCGTTTGCTGGCACTGTAAGCGCTCTAAACAGTGTTTCTGAGCATAACTTGGAGCAAAAAGTGCAACTTTTGAAGAATGAACTGAAAACTCATATTTTGTTCCCAAAACAGTGTTTGGATGTGATAACAAGCTGTTTTATCATGTTTGTAATGTTACACATGCATTTCCTAACAAGTAGTAAGGCTTGCATTAAGGCATTCAAAACAGCGTTTGCTGGCGTTGTAAGAGCTCTAAACAGTGTTTCTGAGCATAACTTGTGGCAAAAGTGCAACTTTTGAAGAATGAAAAGAAAACTCATATTTTGAATGAAAACAGTGTTTGGATGTGATAACAAGCTGTTTTATCATGTTTGTAATGTTACACATGCATTTCCAAACAAGTAGTAAGTCTTTTATTAAGGCGTTCAAAACAGCGTTTGCTGGCGCTGTAAGCGCTCTAAACAGTGTTTCTGAGCATAACTTGTGGCAAAAGTGCAACTTTTGAAGAATGAAAAGAAAACTCATATTTTGAATGAAAACAGTGTTTGGATGTGATAACAAGCTGTTTTATCATGTTTGTAATGTTACACATGCATTTCCAAACAAGTAGTAAGTCTTGTATTAAGGCGTTCAAAACAGCGTTTGCTGGCGCTGTAAGCGCTCTAAACAGTGTTTCTGAGCATAACTTGGAGCAAAAGTGCAACTTTTGAAGAATGAAAAGAAAACTCATATTTTGAATGAAAACAGTGTTTGGATGTGATAACAAGCTGTTTTTATCATGTTTGTAATGTTACACATGCATTTCCAAACAAGTAGTAAGTCTTGTATTAAGGCGTTCAAAACAGCGTTTGCTGGCGCTGTAAGCGCTCTAAACAGTGTCTCTGAGCATAACTTATGGCAAAAGTGCAACTTTTGAAGAATGAACTGAAAACTCATATTTTGTTCCAAAACAGTGTTTGGATGTGATAACAAGCTGTTTTATCATGTTTGTAATGTTACACATGCATTTCCTAACAAGTAGTAAGGCTTGCATTAAGGCATTCAAAACAGCGTTTGCTGGCGTTGTAAGAGCTCTAAACAGTGTTTCTGAGCATAACTTGTGGCAAAAGTGCAACTTTTGAAGAATGAAAAGAAAACTCATATTTTGAATGAAAACAGTGTTTGGATGTGATAACAAGCTGTTTTATCATGTTTGTAATGTTACAAATGCATTTCCAAACAAGTAGTAAGTCTTGTATTAAGGGGTTCAAAACAGCGTTTGCTGGCGCTGTAAGCGCTCTAAACAGTTTTTCTGAGCATAACTTGGAGCAAAAGTGCAACTTTTGAAGAATGAACTGAAAACTCATATTTTGTTCTAAAACAGTGTTTGGATGTGATAACAAGCTGTTTTATCATGTTTGTAATGTTACACATGCATTTCCAAACAAGTAGTAAGTCTTGTATTAAGGCGTTCAAAACAGCGTTTGCTGGCGCTGTAAGCGCTCTAAACAGTGTTTCTGAGCATAACTTGGAGCAAAAGTGCAACTTTTGAAGAATGAACTGAAAACTCATATTTTGTTCTAAAACAGTGTTTGGATGTGATAACAAGCTGTTTTATCATGTTTGTAATGTTACACATGCATTTCCTAACAAGTAGTAAGGCTTGCATTAAGGCGTTCAAAACAGCGTTTGCTGGCGCTGTAAGCGCTCTAAACAGTGTTTCTGAGCATAACTTGGAGCAAAAGTGCAACTTTTGAAGAATGAACTGAAAACTCATATTTTGTTCCAAAACAGTGTTTGGATGTGATAACAAGCTGTTTTATCATGTTTGTAATGTTACACATGCATTTCCTAACAAGTAGTAAGGCTTGCATTAAGGCAATCAAAACAGCGTTTGCTGGCGTTGTAAGAGCTCTAAACAGTGTTTCTGAGCATAACTTGTGGCAAAAGTGCAACTTTTGAAGAATGAAAAGAAAACTCATATTTTGAATGAAAACAGTGTTTGGATGTGATAACAAGCTGTTTTATCATGTTTGTAATGTTACACATGCATTTCCAAACAAGTAGTAAGTCTTTTATTAAGGCGTTCAAAACAGCGTTTGCTGGCGCTGTAAGCGCTCTAAACAGTGTTTCTGAGCATAACTTGTGGCAAAAGTGCAACTTTTGAAGAATGAAAAGAAAACTCATATTTTGAATGAAAACAGTGTTTGGATGTGATAACAAGCTGTTTTATCATGTTTGTAATGTTACACATGCATTTCCAAACAAGTAGTAAGTCTTGTATTAAGGCGTTCAAAACAGCGTTTGCTGGCGCTGTAAGCGCTCTAAAACAGTGTTTCTGAGCATAACTTGGAGCAAAAGTGCAACTTTTGAAGAATGAAAAGAAAACTCATATTTTGAATGAAAACAGTGTTTGGATGTGATAACAAGCTGTTTTATCATGTTTGTAATGTTACACATGCATTTCCAAACAAGTAGTAAGTCTTGTATTAAGGCGTTCAAAACAGCGTTTGCTGGCGCTGTAAGCGCTCTAAACAGTGTCTCTGAGCATAACTTATGGCAAAAGTGCAACTTTTGAAGAATGAACTGAAAACTCATATTTTGTTCCAAAACAGTGTTTGGATGTGATAACAAGCTGTTTTATCATGTTTGTAATGTTACACATGCATTTCCTAACAAGTAGTAAGGCTTGCATTAAGGCATTCAAAACAGCGTTTGCTGGCGTTGTAAGAGCTCTAAACAGTGTTTCTGAGCATAACTTGTGGCAAAAGTGCAACTTTTGAAGAATGAAAAGAAAACTCATATTTTGAATGAAAACAGTGTTTGGATGTGATAACAAGCTGTTTTATCATGTTTGTAATGTTACAAATGCATTTCCAAACAAGTAGTAAGTCTTGTATTAAGGGGTTCAAAACAGCGTTTGCTGGCGCTGTAAGCGCTCTAAACAGTTTTTCTGAGCATAACTTGGAGCAAAAGTGCAACTTTTGAAGAATGAACTGAAAACTCATATTTTGTTCTAAAACAGTGTTTGGATGTGATAACAAGCTGTTTTATCATGTTTGTAATGTTACACATGCATTTCCAAACAAGTAGTAAGTCTTGTATTAAGGCGTTCAAAACAGCGTTTGCTGGCGCTGTAAGCGCTCTAAACAGTGTTTCTGAGCATAACTTGGAGCAAAAGTGCAACTTTTGAAGAATGAACTGAAAACTCATATTTTGTTCTAAAACAGTGTTTGGATGTGATAACAAGCTGTTTTATCATGTTTGTAATGTTACACATGCATTTCCTAACAAGTAGTAAGGCTTGCATTAAGGCGTTCAAAACAGCGTTTGCTGGCGCTGTAAGCGCTCTAAACAGTGTTTCTGAGCATAACTTGTGGCAAAAGTGCAACTTTTGAAGAATGAACTGAAAACTCATATTTTGTTCCAAAACAGTGTTTGGATGTGATAACAAGCTGTTTTATCATGTTTGTAATGTTACACATGCATTTCCTAACAAGTAGTAAGGCTTGCATTAAGGCGTTCAAAACAGCGTTTGCTGGCGTTGTAAGAGCTCTAAACAGTGTTTCTGAGCATAACTTGTGGCAAAAGTGCAACTTTTGAAGAATGAAAAGAAAACTCATATTTTGAATGAAAACAGTGTTTGGATGTGATAACAAGCTGTTTTATCATGTTTGTAATGTTACACATGCATTTCCAAACAAGTAGTAAGTCTTGTATTAAGGCGTTCAAAACAGTGTTTGCTGGCGCTGTAAGCGCTCTAAACAGTGTTTCTGAGCATAACTTGGAGCAAAAGTGCAACTTTTGTAGAATGAACTGAAAACTCATATTTTGTTCTAAAACAGTGTTTGGATGTGATAACAAGCTGTTTTATCATGTTTGTAATGTTACACATGCATTTCCAAACAAGTAGTAAGTCTTGTATTAAGGCGTTCAAAACAGCGTTTGCTGGCACTGTAAGCGCTCTAAACAGTGTTTCTGAGCATAACTTGGAGCAAAAGTGCAACTTTTGAAGAATGAACTGAAAACTCATATTTTGTTCCAAAACAGTGTTTGGATGTGATAACAAGCTGTTTTATTATGTTTGTAATGTTACACATGCATTTCCTAACAAGTAGTAAGGCTTGCATTAAGGCATTCAAAACAGCGTTTGCTGGCGTTGTAAGAGCTCTAAACAGTGTTTCTGAGCATAACTTGTGGCAAAAGTGCAACTTTTGAAGAATGAAAAGAAAACTCATATTTTGAATGAAAACAGTGTTTGGATGTGATAACAAGCTGTTTTATCATGTTTGTAATGTTACACATGCATTTCCAAACAAGTAGTAAGTCTTTTATTAAGGCGTTCAAAACAGCGTTTGCTGGCGCTGTAAGCGCTCTAAACAGTGTTTCTGAGCATAACTTGTGGCAAAAGTGCAACTTTTGAAGAATGAAAAGAAAACTCATATTTTGAATGAAAACAGTGTTTGGATGTGATAACAAGCTGTTTTATCATGTTTGTAATGTTACACATGCATTTCCAAACAAGTAGTAAGTCTTGTATTAAGGCGTTCAAAACAGCGTTTGCTGGCGCTGTAAGCGCTCTAAACAGTGTTTCTGAGCATAACTTGGAGCAAAAGTGCAACTTTTGAAGAATGAAAAGAAAACTCATATTTTGAATGAAAACAGTGTTTGGATGTGATAACAAGCTGTTTTATCATGTTTGTAATGTTACACATGCATTTCCAAACAAGTAGTAAGTCTTGTATTAAGGCGTTCAAAACAGCGTTTGCTGGCGCTGTAAGCGCTCTAAACAGTGTCTGAGCATAACTTATGGCAAAAGTGCAACTTTTGAAGAATGAACTGAAAACTCATATTTTGTTCCAAAACAGTGTTTGGATGTGATAACAAGCTGTTTTATCATGTTTGTAATGTTACACATGCATTTCCTAACAAGTAGTAAGGCTTGCATTAAGGCATTCAAAACAGCGTTTGCTGGCGTTGTAAGAGCTCTAAACAGTGTTTCTGAGCATAACTTGTGGCAAAAGTGCAACTTTTGAAGAATGAAAAGAAAACTCATATTTTGAATGAAAACAGTGTTTGGATGTGATAACAAGCTGTTTTATCATGTTTGTAATGTTACAAATGCATTTCCAAACAAGTAGTAAGTCTTGTATTAAGGGGTTCAAAACAGCGTTTGCTGGCGCTGTAAGCGCTCTAAACAGTTTTTCTGAGCATAACTTGGAGCAAAAGTGCAACTTTTGAAGAATGAACTGAAAACTCATATTTTGTTCTAAAACAGTGTTTGGATGTGATAACAAGCTGTTTTATCATGTTTGTAATGTTACACATGCATTTCCAAACAAGTAGTAAGTCTTGTATTAAGGGGTTCAAAACAGCGTTTGCTGGCGCTGTAAGCGCTCTAAACAGTGTTTCTGAGCATAACTTGTGGCAAAAGTGCAACTTTTGAAGAATGAACTGAAAACTCATATTTTGTTCCAAAACAGTGTTTGGATGTGATAACAAGCTGTTTTATCATGTTTGTAATGTTACACATGCATTTCCTAACAAGTAGTAAGGCTTGCATTAAGGCGTTCAAAACAGCGTTTGCTGGCGTTGTAAGAGCTCTAAACAGTGTTTCTGAGCATAACTTGTGGCAAAAGTGCAACTTTTGAAGAATGAAAAGAAAACTCATATTTTGAATGAAAACAGTGTTTGGATGTGATAACAAGCTGTTTTATCATGTTTGTAATGTTACACATGCATTTCCAAACAAGTAGTAAGTCTTGTATTAAGGCGTTCAAAACAGTGTTTGCTGGCGCTGTAAGCGCTCTAAACAGTGTTTCTGAGCATAACTTGGAGCAAAAGTGCAACTTTTGTAGAATGAACTGAAAACTCATATTTTGTTCTAAAACAGTTTTTGGATGTGATAACAAGCTGTTTTATCATGTTTGTAATGTTACACATGCATTTCCAAACAAGTAGTAAGTCTTGTATTAAGGCGTTCAAAACAGCGTTTGCTGGCACTGTAAGCGCTCTAAACAGTGTTTCTGAGCATAACTTGGAGCAAAAGTGCAACTTTTGAAGAATGAACTGAAAACTCATATTTTGTTCCAAAACAGTGTTTGGATGTGATAACAAGCTGTTTTATCATGTTTGTAATGTTACACATGCATTTCCTAACAAGTAGTAAGGCTTGCATTAAGGCATTCAAAACAGCGTTTGCTGGCGTTGTAAGAGCTCTAAACAGTGTTTCTGAGCATAACTTGTGGCAAAAGTGCAACTTTTGAAGAATGAAAAGAAAACTCATATTTTGAATGAAAACAGTGTTTGGATGTGATAACAAGCTGTTTTATCATGTTTGTAATGTTACACATGCATTTCCTAACAAGTAGTAAGGCTTGCATTAAGGCGTTCAAAACAGCGTTTGCTGGCGCTGTAAGCGCTCTAAACAGTGTTTCTGAGCATAACTTGTGGCAAAAGTGCAACTTTTGAAGAATGAACTGAAAACTCATATTTTGTTCCAAAACAGTGTTTGGATGTGATAACAAGCTGTTTTATCATGTTTGTAATGTTACACATGCATTTCCTAACAAGTAGTAAGGCTTGCATTAAGGCGTTCAAAACAGCGTTTGCTGGCGTTGTAAGAGCTCTAAACAGTGTTTCTGAGCATAACTTGTGGCAAAAGTGCAACTTTTGAAGAATGAAAAGAAAACTCATATTTTGAATGAAAACAGTGTTTGGATGTGATAACAAGCTGTTTTATCATGTTTGTAATGTTACACATGCATTTCCAAACAAGTAGTAAGTCTTGTATTAAGGCGTTCAAAACAGTGTTTGCTGGCGCTGTAAGCGCTCTAAACAGTGTTTCTGAGCATAACTTGGAGCAAAAGTGCAACTTTTGTAGAATGAACTGAAAACTCATATTTTGTTCTAAAACAGTGTTTGGATGTGATAACAAGCTGTTTTATCATGTTTGTAATGTTACACATGCATTTCCAAACAAGTAGTAAGTCTTGTATTAAGGCGTTCAAAACAGCGTTTGCTGGCACTGTAAGCGCTCTAAACAGTGTTTCTGAGCATAACTTGGAGCAAAAGTGCAACTTTTGAAGAATGAACTGAAAACTCATATTTTGTTCCAAAACAGTGTTTGGATGTGATAACAAGCTGTTTTATCATGTTTGTAATGTTACACATGCATTTCCTAACAAGTAGTAAGGCTTGCATTAAGGCATTCAAAACAGCGTTTGCTGGCGTTGTAAGAGCTCTAAACAGTGTTTCTGAGCATAACTTGTGGCAAAAGTGCAACTTTTGAAGAATGAAAAGAAAACTCATATTTTGAATGAAAACAGTGTTTGGATGTGATAACAAGCTGTTTTATCATGTTTGTAATGTTACAAATGCATTTCCAAACAAGTAGTAAGTCTTGTATTAAGGGGTTCAAAACAGCGTTTGCTGGCGCTGTAAGCGCTCTAAACAGTTTTTTCTGAGCATAACTTGGAGCAAAAGTGCAACTTTTGAAGAATGAACTGAAAACTCATATTTTGTTCTAAAACAGTGTTTGGATGTGATAACAAGCTGTTTTATCATGTTTGTAATGTTACACATGCATTTCCAAACAAGTAGTAAGTCTTGTATTAAGGGGTTCAAAACAGCGTTTGCTGGCGCTGTAAGCGCTCTAAACAGTGTTTCTGAGCATAACTTGTGGCAAAAGTGCAACTTTTGAAGAATGAACTGAAAACTCATATTTTGTTCCAAAACAGTGTTTGGATGTGATAACAAGCTGTTTTATCATGTTTGTAATGTTACACATGCATTTCCTAACAAGTAGTAAGGCTTGCATTAAGGCGTTCAAAACAGCGTTTGCTGGCGTTGTAAGAGCTCTAAACAGTGTTTCTGAGCATAACTTGTGGCAAAAGTGCAACTTTTGAAGAATGAAAAGAAAACTCATATTTTGAATGAAAACAGTGTTTGGATGTGATAACAAGCTGTTTTATCATGTTTGTAATGTTACACATGCATTTCCAAACAAGTAGTAAGTCTTGTATTAAGGCGTTCAAAACAGCGTTTGCTGGCGCTGTAAGCGCTCTAAACAGTGTCTCTGAGCATAACTTGTGGCAAAAGTGCAACTTTTGAAGAATGAACTGAAAACTCATATTTTGTTCCAAAACAGTGTTTGGATGTGATAACAAGCTGTTTTATCATGTTTGTAATGTTACACATGCATTTCCTAACAAGTAGTAAGGCTTGCATTAAGGCATTCAAAACAGCGTTTGCTGGCGTTGTAAGAGCTCTAAACAGTGTTTCTGAGCATAACTTGTGGCAAAAGTGCAACTTTTGAAGAATGAAAAGAAAACTCATATTTTGAATGAAAACAGTGTTTGGATGTGATAACAAGCTGTTTTATCATGTTTGTAATGTTACACATGCATTTCCAAACAAGTAGTAAGTCTTGTATTAAGGCGTTCAAAACAGCGTTTGCTGGCGCTGTAAGCGCTCTAAACAGTGTCTCTGAGCATAACTTGTGGCAAAAGTGCAACTTTTGAAGAATGAACTGAAAACTCATATTTTGTTCCAAAACAGTGTTTGGATGTGATAACAAGCTGTTTTATCATGTTTGTAATGTTACACATGCATTTCCTAACAAGTAGTAAGGCTTGCATTAAGGCATTCAAAACAGCGTTTGCTGGCGTTGTAAGAGCTCTAAACAGTGTTTCTGAGCATAACTTGTGGCAAAAGTGCAACTTTTGAAGAATGAAAAGAAAACTCATATTTTGAATGAAAACAGTGTTTGGATGTGATAACAAGCTGTTTTATCATGTTTGTAATGTTACACATGCATTTCCAAACAAGTAGTAAGTCTTGTATTAAGGCGTTCAAAACAGCGTTTGCTGGCGCTGTAAGCGCTCTAAACAGTGTTTCTGAGCATAACTTGGAGCAAAAGTGCAACTTTTGAAGAATGAACTGAAAACTCATATTTTGTTCTAAAACAGTGTTTGGATGTGATAACAAGCTGTTTTATCATGTTTGTAATGTTACACATGCATTTCCTAACAAGTAGTAAGGCTTGCATTAAGGCGTTCAAAACAGCGTTTGCTGGCGCTGTAAGCGCTCTAAACAGTGTTTCTGAGCATAACTTGTGGCAAAAGTGCAACTTTTGAAGAATGAACTGAAAACTCATATTTTGTTCCAAAACAGTGTTTGGATGTGATAACAAGCTGTTTTATCATGTTTGTAATGTTACACATGCATTTCCTAACAAGTAGTAAGGCTTGCATTAAGGCGTTCAAAACAGCGTTTGCTGGCGTTGTAAGAGCTCTAAACAGTGTTTCTGAGCATAACTTGTGGCAAAAGTGCAACTTTTGAAGAATGAAAAGAAAACTCATATTTTGAATGAAAACAGTGTTTGGATGTGATAACAAGCTGTTTTATCATGTTTGTAATGTTACACATGCATTTCCAAACAAGTAGTAAGTCTTGTATTAAGGCGTTCAAAACAGTGTTTGCTGGCGCTGTAAGCGCTCTAAACAGTGTTTCTGAGCATAACTTGGAGCAAAAGTGCAACTTTTGTAGAATGAACTGAAAACTCATATTTTGTTCTAAAACAGTGTTTGGATGTGATAACAAGCTGTTTTATCATGTTTGTAATGTTACACATGCATTTCCAAACAAGTAGTAAGTCTTGTATTAAGGCGTTCAAAACAGCGTTTGCTGGCACTGTAAGCGCTCTAAACAGTGTTTCTGAGCATAACTTGGAGCAAAAGTGCAACTTTTGAAGAATGAACTGAAAACTCATATTTTGTTCCAAAACAGTGTTTGGATGTGATAACAAGCTGTTTTATCATGTTTGTAATGTTACACATGCATTTCCTAACAAGTAGTAAGGCTTGCATTAAGGCATTCAAAACAGCGTTTGCTGGCGTTGTAAGAGCTCTAAACAGTGTTTCTGAGCATAACTTGTGGCAAAAGTGCAACTTTTGAAGAATGAAAAGAAAACTCATATTTTGAATGAAAACAGTGTTTGGATGTGATAACAAGCTGTTTTATCATGTTTGTAATGTTACACATGCATTTCCAAACAAGTAGTAAGTCTTTTATTAAGGCGTTCAAAACAGCGTTTGCTGGCGCTGTAAGCGCTCTAAACAGTGTTTCTGAGCATAACTTGTGGGCAAAAGTGCAACTTTTGAAGAATGAAAAGAAAACTCATATTTTGAATGAAAACAGTGTTTGGATGTGATAACAAGCTGTTTTATCATGTTTGTAATGTTACACATGCATTTCCAAACAAGTAGTAAGTCTTGTATTAAGGCGTTCAAAACAGCGTTTGCTGGCGCTGTAAGCGCTCTAAACAGTGTTTCTGAGCATAACTTGGAGCAAAAGTGCAACTTTTGAAGAATGAAAAGAAAACTCATATTTTGAATGAAAACAGTGTTTGGATGTGATAACAAGCTGTTTTATCATGTTTGTAATGTTACACATGCATTTCCAAACAAGTAGTAAGTCTTGTATTAAGGCGTTCAAAAACAGCGTTTGCTGGCGCTGTAAGCGCTCTAAACAGTGTCTCTGAGCATAACTTATGGCAAAAGTGCAACTTTTGAAGAATGAACTGAAAACTCATATTTTGTTCCAAAACAGTGTTTGGATGTGATAACAAGCTGTTTTATATCATGTTTGTAATGTTACACATGCATTTCCTAACAAGTAGTTAAAGGCTTGCATTAAGGCATTCAAAACAGCGTTTGCTGGCGTTGTAAGAGCTCTAAACAGTGTTTCTGAGCATAACTTGTGGCAAAAGTGCAACTTTTGAAGAATGAAAAGAAAAACTCATATTTTGAATGAAAACAGTGTTTGGATGTGATAACAATGCTGTTTTATCATGTTTGTAATGTTACAAATGCATTTCCAAACAAGTAGTAAGTCTTGTATTAAGGGGTTCAAAACAGCGTTTGCTGGCGCTGTAAGCGCTCTAAACAGTTTTTTCTGAGCATAACTTGGAGCAAAAGTGCAACTTTTGAAGAATGAACTGAAAACTCATATTTTGTTCTAAAACAGTGTTTGGATGTGATAACAAAGCTGTTTTATCATGTTTGTAATGTTACACATGCATTTCCAAACAAGTAGTAAGTCATGTATTAAGGGGTTCAAAAACAGCGTTTGCTGGCGCTGTAAGCGCTCTAAACAGTGTTTTCTGAGCATAACTTGTGGCAAAAGTGCAACTTTTGAAGAATGAACTGAAAACTCATATTTTGTTCCAAAACAGTGTTTGGATGTGATAACAAGCTGTTTTATCATGTTTGTAATGTTACACATGCATTTCCTAACAAGTAGTAAGGCTTGCATTAAGGCATTCAAAACAGCGTTTGCTGGCGTTGTAAGAGCTCTAAACAGTGTTTCTGAGCATAACTTGTGGGCAAAAGTGCAACTTTTGAAGAATGAAAAGAAAACTCATATTTTGAATGAAAACAGTGTTTGGATGTGATAACAAGCTGTTTTATCATGTTTGTAATGTTACACATGCATTTCCAAACAAGTAGTAAGTCTTGTATTAAGGCGTTCAAAACAGCGTTTTGCTGGCGCTGTAAGCGCTCTAAACAGTGTTTCTGAGCATAACTTGGAGCAAAAGTGCAACTTTTGAAGAATGAACTGAAAACTCATATTTTTGTTCTAAAACAGTGTTTGGATGTGATAACAAGCTGTTTTATCATGTTTGTAATGTTACACATGCATTTCCTAACAAGTAGTAAGGCTTGCATTAAGGCGTTCAAAACAGCGTTTGCTGGCGCTGTAAGCGCTCTAAACAGTGTTTCTGAGCATAACTTGTGGCCAAAAGTGCAACTTTTGAAGAATGAACTGAAAACTCATATTTTGTTCCAAAACAGTGTTTGGATGTGATAACAAGCTGTTTTATCATGTTTGTAATTGTTACACATGCATTTCCTAACAAGTAGTAAGGCTTGCATTAAGGCGTTCAAAACAGCGTTTGCTGGCGTTGTAAGAGCTCTAAACAGTGTTTCTGAGCATAAACTTGTGGCAAAAGTGCAACTTTTGAAGAATGAAAAAGAAAACTCATATTTTGAATGAAACAGTGTTTGGATGTGATAACAAGCTGTTTTTATCATGTTTGTAATGTTACACATGCATTTCCAAACAAGTAGTAAGTCTTGTATTAAGGCGTTCAAAACAGTGTTTGCTGGCGCTGTAAGCGCTCTAAACAGTGTTTCTGAGCATAACTTGGAGCAAAAGTGCAACTTTTGTAGAATGAACTGAAAACTCATATTTTGTTCTAAAACAGTGTTTGGATGTGATAACAAGCTGTTTTTATCATGTTTGTAATGTTACACATGCATTTCCAAACAAGTAGTAAGTCTTGTATTAAGGCGTTCAAAACAGCGTTTGCTGGCACTGTAAGCGCTCTAAACAGTGTTTCTGAGGCATAACTTGGAGCAAAAGTGCAACTTTTGAAGAATGAACTGAAAACTCATATTTTGTTCCAAAACAGTGTTTGGATGTGATAACAAGCTGTTTTATCATGTTTGTAATGTTACACATGCATTTCCTAACAAGTAGTAAGGCTTGCATTAAGGCATTCAAAAACAGCGTTTGCTGGCGTTGTAAGAGCTCTAAACAGTGTTTCTGAGCATAACTTGTGGCAAAAGTGCAACTTTTGAAGAATGAAAAGAAAACTCATATTTTGAATGAAAACAGTGTTTGGATGTGATAACAAGCTGTTTTATCATGTTTGTAATGTTACAAATGCATTTCCAAACAAGTAGTAAGTCTTGTATTAAGGGGTTCAAAACAGCTTTTGCTGGCGCTGTAAGCGCTCTAAACAGTTTTTTCTGAGCATAACTTGGAGCAAAAGTGCAACTTTTGAAGAATGAACTGAAAACTCATATTTTGTTCTAAAACAGTGTTTGGATGTGATAACAAGCTGTTTTATCATGTTTGTAATGTTACACATGCATTTCCAAACAAGTAGTAAGTCTTGTATTAAGGGGTTCAAAACAGCGTTTGCTGGCGCTGTAAGCGCTCTAAACAGTGTTTCTGAGCATAACTTGTGGCAAAAGTGCAACTTTTGAAGAATGAAAAGAAAACTCATATTTTGAATGAAAACAGTGTTTGGATGTGATAACAAGCTGTTTTATCATGTTTGTAATGTTACACATGCATTTCCAAACAAGTAGTAAGTCTTGTATTAAGGCGTTCAAAACAGCGTTTGCTGGCGCTGTAAGCGCTCTAAACAGTGTTTCTGAGCATAACTTGGAGCAAAAGTGCAACTTTTGAAGAATGAAAAGAAAACTCATATTTTGAATGAAAACAGTGTTTGGATGTGATAACAAGCTGTTTTATCATGTTTGTAATGTTACACATGCATTTCCAAACAAGTAGTAAGTCTTGTATTAAGGCGTTCAAAACAGCGTTTGCTGGCGCTGTAAGCGCTCTAAACAGTGTCTCTGAGCATAACTTATGGCAAAAGTGCAACTTTTGAAGAATGAACTGAAAACTCATATTTTGTTCCAAAACAGTGTTTGGATGTGATAACAAGCTGTTTTATCATGTTTGTAATGTTACACATGCATTTCCTAACAAGTAGTAAGGCTTGCATTAAGGCATTCAAAACAGCGTTTGCTGGCGTTGTAAGAGCTCTAAACAGTGTTTCTGAGCATAACTTGTGGCAAAAGTGCAACTTTTGAAGAATGAAAAGAAAACTCATATTTTGAATGAAAACAGTGTTTGGATGTGATAACAAGCTGTTTTATCATGTTTGTAATGTTACAAATGCATTTCCAAACAAGTAGTAAGTCTTGTATTAAGGGGTTCAAAACAGCGTTTGCTGGCGCTGTAAGCGCTCTAAACAGTTTTTCTGAGCATAACTTGGAGCAAAAGTGCAACTTTTGAAGAATGAACTGAAAACTCATATTTTGTTCTAAAACAGTGTTTGGATGTGATAACAAGCTGTTTTATCATGTTTGTAATGTTACACATGCATTTCCAAACAAGTAGTAAGTCTTGTATTAAGGGGTTCAAAACAGCGTTTGCTGGCACTGTAAGCGCTCTAAACAGTGTTTCTGAGCATAACTTGTGGCAAAAGTGCAACTTTTGAAGAATGAACTGAAAACTCATATTTTGTTCCAAAACAGTGTTTGGATGTGATAACAAGCTGTTTTATCATGTTTGTAATGTTACACATGCATTTCCTAACAAGTAGTAAGGCTTGCATTAAGGCGTTCAAAACAGCGTTTGCTGGCGTTGTAAGAGCTCTAAACAGTGTTTCTGAGCATAACTTGTGGCAAAAGTGCAACTTTTGAAGAATGAAAAGAAAACTCATATTTTGAATGAAAACAGTGTTTGGATGTGATAACAAGCTGTTTTATCATGTTTGTAATGTTACACCATGCATTTCCAAACAAGTAGTAAGTCTTGTATTAAGGCGTTCAAAAACAGCGTTTGCTGGCGCTGTAAGCGCTCTAAACA
Source organism: Brachyhypopomus gauderio (assembly GCF_052324685.1). Classification (NCBI taxonomy): domain Eukaryota; kingdom Metazoa; phylum Chordata; class Actinopteri; order Gymnotiformes; family Hypopomidae; genus Brachyhypopomus; species Brachyhypopomus gauderio. The sequence goes on along the minus strand of NW_027507060.1, from coordinate 55,824 downwards.
GTGTCTTCTGAGCATAACTTGTGGCAAAAGTGCAACTTTTGAAGAATGAACTGAAAACTCATATTTTGTTCCAAAACAGTGTTTGGATTGTGATAAACTAAGGCTGTTTTATCATGTTTCGTTAATGTTACACATGCATTTCCTAACAAGTAGTAAGGCTTGCATTAAGGCATTCAAAACAGGTTTCTGAGCATAACTTGTGGCAAAAGTGCAACTTTTGAAGAATGAAAAGAAAACTCATATTTTGAATGAAAACAGTGTTTGGATGTGATAACAAGCTGTTTTATCATGTTTGTAATGTTACAAATGCATTTCCAAACAAGTAGTAAGTCTTGTATTAAGGGGTTCAAAACAGCTTTTGCTGGCGCTGTAAGCGCTCTAAACAGTTTTTCTGAGCATAACTTGGAGCAAAAGTGCAACTTTTGAAGAATGAACTGAAAACTCATATTTTGTTCTAAAAACAGTGTTTGGATGTGATAACAAGCTGTTTTATCATGTTTGTAATGTTACACATGCATTTCCAAACAAGTAGTAAGTCTTGTATTAAGGGGTTCAAAAACAGCGTTTGCTGGCGCTGTAAGCGCTCTAAACAGTGTTTCTGAGCATAACTTGTGGCAAAAGTGCAACTTTTGAAGAATGAAAAGAAAACTCATATTTTGAATGAAAACAGTGTTTGGATGTGATAACAAGCTGTTTTATCATGTTTGTAATGTTACACATGCATTTCCAAACAAGTAGTAAGTCTTGTATTAAGGCGTTCAAAACAGCGTTTGCTGGCGCTGTAAGCGCTCTAAACAGTGTTTCTGAGCATAACTTGGAGCAAAAGTGCAACTTTTGAAGAATGAAAAGAAAACTCATATTTTGAATGAAAACAGTGTTTGGATGTGATAACAAGCTGTTTTATCATGTTTGTAATGTTACACATGCATTTCCAAACAAGTAGTAAGTCTTGTATTAAGGCGTTCAAAACAGCGTTTGCTGGCGCTGTAAGCGCTCTAAACAGTGTCTCTGAGCATAACTTATGGCAAAAGTGCAACTTTTGAAGAATGAACTGAAAACTCATATTTTGTTCCAAAACAGTGTTTTGGATGTGATAACAAGCTGTTTTATCATGTTTGTAATGTTACACATGCATTTCCTAACAAGTAGTAAGGCTTGCATTAAGGCATTCAAAACAGCGTTTGCTGGCGTTGTAAGAGCTCTAAACAGTGTTTCTGAGCATAACTTGTGGCAAAAGTGCAACTTTTGAAGAATGAAAAGAAAACTCATATTTTGAATGAAAACAGTGTTTGGATGTGATAACAAGCTGTTTTATCATGTTGTAATGTTACAAATGCATTTCCAAACAAGTAGTAAGTCTTGTATTAAGGGGTTCAAAACAGCGTTTGCTGGCGCTGTAAGCGCTCTAAACAGTTTTTCTGAGCATAACTTGGAGCAAAAGTGCAACTTTTGAAGAATGAACTGAAAACTCATATTTTGTTCTAAAACAGTGTTTGGATGTGATAACAAGCTGTTTTATCATGTTTGTAATGTTACACATGCATTTCCAAACAAGTAGTAAGTCTTGTATTAAGGGGTTCAAAACAGCGTTTGCTGGCACTGTAAGCGCTCTAAACAGTGTTTCTGAGCATAACTTGTGGCAAAAGTGCAACTTTTGAAGAATGAACTGAAAACTCATATTTTGTTCCAAAACAGTGTTTGGATGTGATAACAAGCTGTTTTATCATGTTTGTAATGTTACACATGCATTTCCTAACAAGTAGTAAGGCTTGCATTAAGGCGTTCAAAACAGCGTTTGCTGGCGTTGTAAGAGCTTCTAAACAGTGTTTCTGAGCATAACTTGTGGCAAAAGTGCAACTTTTGAAGAATGAAAAGAAAACTCATATTTTGAATGAAAACAGTGTTTGGATGTGATAACAAGCTGTTTTATCATGTTTGTAATGTTACACATGCATTTCCAAACAAGTAGTAAGTCTTGTATTAAGGCGTTCAAAACAGCGTTTGCTGGCGCTGTAAGCGCTCTAAACAGTGTCTCTGAGCATAACTTGTGGCAAAAGTGCAACTTTTGAAGAATGAACTGAAAACTCATATTTTGTTCCAAAACAGTGTTTGGATGTGATAACAAGCTGTTTTATCATGTTTGTAATGTTACACATGCATTTCCTAACAAGTAGTAAGGCTTGCATTAAGGCATTCAAAACAGCGTTTGCTGGCGTTTGTAAGAGCTCTAAACAGTGTTTCTGAGCATAACTTGTGGCAAAAGTGCAACTTTTGAAGAATGAAAAGAAAACTCATATTTTGAATGAAAACAGTGTTTGGATGTGATAACAAGCTGTTTTATCATGTTTGTAATGTTACACATGCATTTCCAAACAAGTAGTAAGTCTTGTATTAAGGCGTTCAAAACAGCGTTTGCTGGCGCTGTAAGCGCTCTAAACAGTGTTTCTGAGCATAACTTGGAGCAAAAGTGCAACTTTTGAAGAATGAACTGAAAACTCATATTTGTTCTAAAACAGTGTTTGGATGTGATAACAAGCTGTTTTATCATGTTTGTAATGTTACACATGCATTTCCTAACAAGTAGTAAGGCTTGCATTAAGGCGTTCAAAACAGCGTTTGCTGGCGCTGTAAGCGCTCTAAACAGTGTTTCTGAGCATAACTTGTGGCAAAAGTGCAACTTTTGAAGAATGAACTGAAAACTCATATTTTGTTCCAAAACAGTGTTTGGATGTGATAACAAGCTGTTTTATCATGTTTGTAATGTTACACATGCATTTCCTAACAAGTAGTAAGGCTTGCATTAAGGCGTTCAAAACAGCGTTTGCTGGCGTTGTAAGAGCTCTAAACAGTGTTTCTGAGCATAACTTGTGGCAAAAGTGCAACTTTTGAAGAATGAAAAGAAAACTCATATTTTGAATGAAAACAGTGTTTGGATGTGATAACAAGCTGTTTTATCATGTTTGTAATGTTACACATGCATTTCCAAACAAGTAGTAAGTCTTGTATTAAGGCGTTCAAAACAGTGTTTGCTGGCGCTGTAAGCGCTCTAAACAGTGTTTCTGAGCATAACTTGGAGCAAAAGTGCAACTTTTGTAGAATGAACTGAAAACTCATATTTTGTTCTAAAACAGTGTTTGGATGTGATAACAAGCTGTTTTATCATGTTTGTAATGTTACACATGCATTTCCAAACAAGTAGTAAGTCTTGTATTAAGGCGTTCAAAACAGCGTTTGCTGGCACTGTAAGCGCTCTAAACAGTGTTTCTGAGCATAACTTGGAGCAAAAGTGCAACTTTTGAAGAATGAACTGAAAACTCATATTTTGTTCCAAAACAGTGTTTGGATGTGATAACAAGCTGTTTTATCATGTTTGTAATGTTACACATGCATTTCCTAACAAGTAGTAAGGCTTGCATTAAGGCATTCAAAACAGCGTTTGCTGGCGTTGTAAGAGCTCTAAACAGTGTTTCTGAGCATAACTTGTGGCAAAAGTGCAACTTTTGAAGAATGAAAAGAAAACTCATATTTTGAATGAAAACAGTGTTTGGATGTGATAACAAGCTGTTTTATCATGTTTGTAATGTTACAAATGCATTTCCAAACAAGTAGTAAGTCTTGTATTAAGGGGTTCAAAACAGCGTTTGCTGGCGCTGTAAGCGCTCTAAACAGTTTTTCTGAGCATAACTTGGAGCAAAAGTGCAACTTTTGAAGAATGAACTGAAAACTCATATTTTGTTCTAAAACAGTGTTTGGATGTGATAACAAGCTGTTTTATCATGTTTGTAATGTTACACATGCATTTCCAAACAAGTAGTAAGTCTTGTATTAAGGGGTTCAAAACAGCGTTTGCTGGCGCTGTAAGCGCTCTAAACAGTGTTTCTGAGCATAACTTGTGGCAAAAGTGCAACTTTTGAAGAATGAACTGAAAACTCATATTTTGTTCCAAAACAGTGTTTGGATGTGATAACAAGCTGTTTTATCATGTTTGTAATGTTACACATGCATTTCCTAACAAGTAGTAAGGCTTGCATTAAGGCGTTCAAAACAGCGTTTGCTGGCGTTGTAAGAGCTCTAAACAGTGTTTCTGAGCATAACTTGTGGCAAAAGTGCAACTTTTGAAGAATGAAAAGAAAACTCATATTTTGAATGAAAACAGTGTTTGGATGTGATAACAAGCTGTTTTATCATGTTTGTAATGTTACACATGCATTTCCAAACAAGTAGTAAGTCTTGTATTAAGGCGTTCAAAACAGCGTTTGCTGGCGCTGTAAGCGCTCTAAACAGTGTCTCTGAGCATAACTTGTGGCAAAAGTGCAACTTTTGAAGAATGAACTGAAAACTCATATTTTGTTCCAAAACAGTGTTTGGATGTGATAACAAGCTGTTTTATCATGTTTGTAATGTTACACATGCATTTCCTAACAAGTAGTAAGGCTTGCATTAAGGCATTCAAAACAGCGTTTGCTGGCGTTGTAAGAGCTCTAAACAGTGTTTCTGAGCATAACTTGTGGCAAAAGTGCAACTTTTGAAGAATGAAAAGAAAACTCATATTTTGAATGAAAACAGTGTTTGGATGTGATAACAAGCTGTTTTATCATGTTTGTAATGTTACACATGCATTTCCAAACAAGTAGTAAGTCTTGTATTAAGGCGTTCAAAACAGCGTTTGCTGGCGCTGTAAGCGCTCTAAACAGTGTTTCTGAGCATAACTTGGAGCAAAAGTGCAACTTTTGAAGAATGAACTGAAAACTCATATTTTGTTCTAAAACAGTGTTTGGATGTGATAACAAGCTGTTTTATCATGTTTGTAATGTTACACATGCATTTCCTAACAAGTAGTAAGGCTTGCATTAAGGCGTTCAAAACAGCGTTTGCTGGCGCTGTAAGCGCTCTAAACAGTGTTTCTGAGCATAACTTGTGGCAAAAGTGCAACTTTTGAAGAATGAACTGAAAACTCATATTTTGTTCCAAAACAGTGTTTGGATGTGATAACAAGCTGTTTTATCATGTTTGTAATGTTACACATGCATTTCCTAACAAGTAGTAAGGCTTGCATTAAGGCGTTCAAAACAGCGTTTGCTGGCGTTGTAAGAGCTCTAAACAGTGTTTCTGAGCATAACTTGTGGCAAAAGTGCAACTTTTGAAGAATGAAAAGAAAACTCATATTTTGAATGAAAACAGTGTTTGGATGTGATAACAAGCTGTTTTATCATGTTTGTAATGTTACACATGCATTTCCAAACAAGTAGTAAGTCTTGTATTAAGGCGTTCAAAACAGTGTTTGCTGGCGCTGTAAGCGCTCTAAACAGTGTTTCTGAGCATAACTTGGAGCAAAAGTGCAACTTTTGTAGAATGAACTGAAAACTCATATTTTGTTCTAAAACAGTGTTTGGATGTGATAACAAGCTGTTTTATCATGTTTGTAATGTTACACATGCATTTCCAAACAAGTAGTAAGTCTTGTATTAAGGCGTTCAAAACAGCGTTTGCTGGCACTGTAAGCGCTCTAAACAGTGTTTCTGAGCATAACTTGGAGCAAAAGTGCAACTTTTGAAGAATGAACTGAAAACTCATATTTTGTTCCAAAACAGTGTTTGGATGTGATAACAAGCTGTTTTATCATGTTTGTAATGTTACACATGCATTTCCTAACAAGTAGTAAGGCTTGCATTAAGGCATTCAAAACAGCGTTTGCTGGCGTTGTAAGAGCTCTAAACAGTGTTTCTGAGCATAACTTGTGGCAAAAGTGCAACTTTTGAAGAATGAAAAGAAAACTCATATTTTGAATGAAAACAGTGTTTGGATGTGATAACAAGCTGTTTTATCATGTTTGTAATGTTACACATGCATTTCCAAACAAGTAGTAAGTCTTTTATTAAGGCGTTCAAAACAGCGTTTGCTGGCGCTGTAAGCGCTCTAAACAGTGTTTCTGAGCATAACTTGTGGCAAAAGTGCAACTTTTGAAGAATGAAAAGAAAACTCATATTTTGAATGAAAACAGTGTTTGGATGTGATAACAAGCTGTTTTATCATGTTTGTAATGTTACACATGCATTTCCAAACAAGTAGTAAGTCTTGTATTAAGGCGTTCAAAACAGCGTTTGCTGGCGCTGTAAGCGCTCTAAACAGTGTTTCTGAGCATAACTTGGAGCAAAAGTGCAACTTTTGAAGAATGAAAAGAAAACTCATATTTTGAATGAAAACAGTGTTTGGATGTGATAACAAGCTGTTTTATCATGTTTGTAATGTTACACATGCATTTCCAAACAAGTAGTAAGTCTTGTATTAAGGCGTTCAAAACAGCGTTTGCTGGCGCTGTAAGCGCTCTAAACAGTGTCTCTGAGCATAACTTATGGCAAAAGTGCAACTTTTGAAGAATGAACTGAAAACTCATATTTTGTTCCAAAACAGTGTTTGGATGTGATAACAAGCTGTTTTATCATGTTTGTAATGTTACACATGCATTTCCTAACAAGTAGTAAGGCTTGCATTAAGGCATTCAAAACAGCGTTTGCTGGCGTTGTAAGAGCTCTAAACAGTGTTTCTGAGCATAACTTGTGGCAAAAGTGCAACTTTTGAAGAATGAAAAGAAAACTCATATTTTGAATGAAAACAGTGTTTGGATGTGATAACAAGCTGTTTTATCATGTTTGTAATGTTACAAATGCATTTCCAAACAAGTAGTAAGTCTTGTATTAAGGGGTTCAAAACAGCGTTTGCTGGCGCTGTAAGCGCTCTAAACAGTTTTTCTGAGCATAACTTGGAGCAAAAGTGCAACTTTTGAAGAATGAACTGAAAACTCATATTTTGTTCTAAAACAGTGTTTGGATGTGATAACAAGCTGTTTTATCATGTTTGTAATGTTACACATGCATTTCCAAACAAGTAGTAAGTCTTGTATTAAGGGGTTCAAAACAGCGTTTGCTGGCGCTGTAAGCGCTCTAAACAGTGTTTCTGAGCATAACTTGTGGCAAAAGTGCAACTTTTGAAGAATGAACTGAAAACTCATATTTTGTTCCAAAACAGTGTTTGGATGTGATAACAAGCTGTTTTATCATGTTTGTAATGTTACACATGCATTTCCTAACAAGTAGTAAGGCTTGCATTAAGGCGTTCAAAACAGCGTTTGCTGGCGTTGTAAGAGCTCTAAACAGTGTTTCTGAGCATAACTTGTGGCAAAAGTGCAACTTTTGAAGAATGAAAAGAAAACTCATATTTTGAATGAAAACAGTGTTTGGATGTGATAACAAGCTGTTTTATCATGTTTGTAATGTTACACATGCATTTCCAAACAAGTAGTAAGTCTTGTATTAAGGCGTTCAAAACAGCGTTTGCTGGCGCTGTAAGCGCTCTAAACAGTGTCTCTGAGCATAACTTGTGGCAAAAGTGCAACTTTTGAAGAATGAACTGAAAACTCATATTTTGTTCCAAAACAGTGTTTGGATGTGATAACAAGCTGTTTTATCATGTTTGTAATGTTACACATGCATTTCCTAACAAGTAGTAAGGCTTGCATTAAGGCATTCAAAACAGCGTTTGCTGGCGTTGTAAGAGCTCTAAACAGTGTTTCTGAGCATAACTTGTGGCAAAAGTGCAACTTTTGAAGAATGAAAAGAAAACTCATATTTTGAATGAAAACAGTGTTTGGATGTGATAACAAGCTGTTTTATCATGTTTGTAATGTTACACATGCATTTCCAAACAAGTAGTAAGTCTTGTATTAAGGCGTTCAAAACAGCGTTTGCTGGCGCTGTAAGCGCTCTAAACAGTGTTTCTGAGCATAACTTGGAGCAAAAGTGCAACTTTTGAAGAATGAACTGAAAACTCATATTTTGTTCTAAAACAGTGTTTGGATGTGATAACAAGCTGTTTTATCATGTTTGTAATGTTACACATGCATTTCCTAACAAGTAGTAAGGCTTGCATTAAGGCGTTCAAAACAGCGTTTGCTGGCGCTGTAAGCGCTCTAAACAGTGTTTCTGAGCATAACTTGTGGCAAAAGTGCAACTTTTGAAGAATGAAAAGAAAACTCATATTTTGAATGAAAACAGTGTTTGGATGTGATAACAAGCTGTTTTATCATGTTTGTAATGTTACACATGCATTTCCAAACAAGTAGTAAGTCTTGTATTAAGGCGTTCAAAACAGCGTTTGCTGGCGCTGTAAGCGCTCTAAACAGTGTTTCTGAGCATAACTTGGAGCAAAAGTGCAACTTTTGAAGAATGAACTGAAAACTCATATTTTGTTCTAAAACAGTGTTTGGATGTGATAACAAGCTGTTTTATCATGTTTGTAATGTTACACATGCATTTCCAAACAAGTAGTAAGTCTTGTATTAAGGCGTTCAAAACAGTGTTTGCTGGCGCTGTAAGCGCTCTAAACAGTGTTTCTGAGCATAACTTGGAGCAAAAGTGCAACTTTTGTAGAATGAACTGAAAACTCATATTTTGTTCTAAAACAGTGTTTGGATGTGATAAAAAGCTGTTTTATCATGTTTGTAATGTTACACATGCATTTCCAAACAAGTAGTAAGTCTTGTATTAAGGCGTTCAAAACAGCGTTTGCTGGCACTGTAAGCGCTCTAAACAGTGTTTCTGAGCATAACTTGGAGCAAAAGTGCAACTTTTGAAGAATGAACTGAAAACTCATATTTTGTTCCAAAACAGTGTTTGGATGTGATAACAAGCTGTTTTATCATGTTTGTAATGTTACACATGCATTTCCTAACAAGTAGTAAGGCTTGCATTAAGGCGTTCAAAACAGCGTTTGCTGGCGTTGTAAGAGCTCTAAACAGTGTTTCTGAGCATAACTTGTGGCAAAAGTGCAACTTTTGAAGAATGAAAAGAAAACTCATATTTTGAATGAAAACAGTGTTTGGATGTGATAACAAGCTGTTTTATCATGTTTGTAATGTTACACATGCATTTCCAAACAAGTAGTAAGTCTTGTATTAAGGCGTTCAAAACAGCGTTTGCTGGCGCTGTAAGCGCTCTAAACAGTGTCTCTGAGCATAACTTGTGGCAAAAGTGCAACTTTTGAAGAATGAACTGAAAACTCATATTTTGTTCCAAAACAGTGTTTGGATGTGATAACAAGCTGTTTTATCATGTTTGTAATGTTACACATGCATTTCCTAACAAGTAGTAAGGCTTGCATTAAGGCATTCAAAACAGCGTTTGCTGGCGTTGTAAGAGCTCTAAACAGTGTTTCTGAGCATAACTTGTGGCAAAAGTGCAACTTTTGAAGAATGAAAAGAAAACTCATATTTTGAATGAAAACAGTATTTGGATGTGATAACAAGCTGTTTTATCATGTTTGTAATGTTACAAATGCATTTCCAAACAAGTAGTAAGTCTTGTATTAAGGGGTTCAAAACAGCGTTTGCTGGCGCTGTAAGCGCTCTAAACAGTTTTTCTGAGCATAACTTGGAGCAAAAGTGCAACTTTTGAAGAATGAACTGAAAACTCATATTTTGTTCTAAAACAGTGTTTGGATGTGATAACAAGCTGTTTTATCATGTTTGTAATGTTACAACATGCATTTCCAAACAAGTAGTAAGTCTTGTATTAAGGGGTTCAAAACAGCGTTTGCTGGCGCTGTAAGCGCTCTAAACAGTGTTTCTGAGCATAACTTGTGGCAAAAGTGCAACTTTTGAAGAATGAACTGAAAACTCATATTTTGTTCCAAAACAGTGTTTGGATGTGATAACAAGCTGTTTTATCATGTTTGTAATGTTACACATGCATTTCCTAACAAGTAGTAAGGCTTGCATTAAGGCGTTCAAAACAGCGTTTGCTGGCGCTGTAAGCGCTCTAAACAGTGTTTCTGAGCATAACTTGTGGCAAAAGTGCAACTTTTGAAGAATGAAAAGAAAACTCATATTTTGAATGAAAACAGTGTTTGGATGTGATAACAAGCTGTTTTATCATGTTTGTAATGTTACACATGCATTTCCAAACAAGTAGTAAGTCTTGTATTAAGGCATTCAAAACAGCGTTTGCTGGCGCTGTAAGCGCCTCTAAACAGTGTTTCTGAGCATAACTTGGAGCAAAAGTGCAACTTTTGAAGAATGAACTGAAAACTCATATTTTGTTCTAAAACAGTGTTTGGATGTGATAACAAGCTGTTTTATCATGTTTGTAATGTTACACATGCATTTCCAAACAAGTAGTAAGTCTTGTATTAAGGCGTTCAAAACAGCGTTTGCTGGCGCTGTAAGCGCTCTAAACAGTGTTTCTGAGCATAACTTGGAGCAAAAGTGCAACTTTTGAAGAATGAACTGAAAACTCATATTTTGTTCTAAAACAGTGTTTGGATGTGATAACAAGCTGTTTTATCATGTTTGTAATGTTACACATGCATTTCCAAACAAGTAGTAAGTCTTGTATTAAGGCGTTCAAAACAGTGTTTGCTGGCGCTGTAAGCGCTCTAAACAGTTTTTCTGAGCATAACTTGGAGCAAAAGTGCAACTTTTGAAGAATGAACTGAAAACTCATATTTTGTTCTAAAACAGTGTTTGGATGTGATAACAAGCTGTTTTATCATGTTTGTAATGTTACACATGCATTTCCAAACAAGTAGTAAGTCTTGTATTAAGGGGTTCAAAACAGCGTTTGCTGGCGCTGTAAGCGCTCTAAACAGTGTTTCTGAGCATAACTTGTGGCAAAAGTGCAACTTTTGAAGAATGAACTGAAAACTCATATTTTGTTCCAAAACAGTGTTTGGATGTGATAACAAGCTGTTTTATCATGTTTGTAATGTTACACATGCATTTCCTAACAAGTAGTAAGGCTTGCATTAAGGCGTTCAAAACAGTGTTTGCTGGCGCTGTAAGCGCTCTAAACAGTGTTTCTGAGCATAACTTGGAGCAAAAGTGCAACTTTTGTAGAATGAACTGAAAACTCATATTTTGTTCTAAAACAGTGTTTGGATGTGATAACAAGCTGTTTTATCATGTTTGTAATGTTACACATGCATTTCCAAACAAGTAGTAAGTCTTGTATTAAGGCGTTCAAAACAGCGTTTGCTGGCACTGTAAGCGCTCTAAACAGTGTTTCTGAGCATAACTTGGAGCAAAAGTGCAACTTTTGAAGAATGAACTGAAAACTCATATTTTGTTCCAAAACAGTGTTTGGATGTGATAACAAGCTGTTTTATCATGTTTGTAATGTTACACATGCATTTCCTAACAAGTAGTAAGGCTTGCATTAAGGCGTTCAAAACAGCGTTTGCTGGCGTTGTAAGAGCTCTAAACAGTGTTTCTGAGCATAACTTGTGGCAAAAGTGCAACTTTTGAAGAATGAAAAGAAAACTCATATTTTGAATGAAAACAGTGTTTGGATGTGATAACAAGCTGTTTTATCATGTTTGTAATGTTACACATGCATTTCCAAACAAGTAGTAAGTCTTGTATTAAGGCGTTCAAAACAGCGTTTGCTGGCGCTGTAAGCGCTCTAAACAGTGTCTCTGAGCATAACTTGTGGCAAAAGTGCAACTTTTGAAGAATGAACTGAAAACTCATATTTTGTTCCAAAACAGTGTTTGGATGTGATAACAAGCTGTTTTATCATGTTTGTAATGTTACACATGCATTTCCTAACAAGTAGTAAGGCTTGCATTAAGGCATTCAAAACAGCGTTTGCTGGCGTTGTAAGAGCTCTAAACAGTGTTTCTGAGCATAACTTGTGGCAAAAGTGCAACTTTTGAAGAATGAAAAGAAAACTCATATTTTGAATGAAAACAGTGTTTGGATGTGATAACAAGCTGTTTTATCATGTTTGTAATGTTACAAATGCATTTCCAAACAAGTAGTAAGTCTTGTATTAAGGGGTTCAAAACAGCGTTTGCTGGCGCTGTAAGCGCTCTAAACAGTTTTTCTGAGCATAACTTGGAGCAAAAGTGCAACTTTTGAAGAATGAACTGAAAACTCATATTTTGTTCTAAAACAGTGTTTGGATGTGATAACAAGCTGTTTTATCATGTTTGTAATGTTACACATGCATTTCCAAACAAGTAGTAAGTCTTGTATTAAGGCGTTCAAAACAGTGTTTGCTGGCGCTGTAAGCGCTCTAAACAGTGTTTCTGAGCATAACTTGGAGCAAAAGTGCAACTTTTGTAGAATGAACTGAAAACTCATATTTTGTTCTAAAACAGTGTTTGGATGTGATAACAAGCTGTTTTATCATGTTTGTAATGTTACACATGCATTTCCAAACAAGTAGTAAGTCTTGTATTAAGGCGTTCAAAACAGCGTTTGCTGGCACTGTAAGCGCTCTAAACAGTGTTTCTGAGCATAACTTGGAGCAAAAGTGCAACTTTTGAAGAATGAACTGAAAACTCATATTTTGTTCCAAAACAGTGTTTGGATGTGATAACAAGCTGTTTTATCATGTTTGTAATGTTACACATGCATTTCCTAACAAGTAGTAAGGCTTGCATTAAGGCATTCAAAACAGCGTTTGCTGGCGTTGTAAGAGCTCTAAACAGTGTTTCTGAGCATAACTTGTGGCAAAAGTGCAACTTTTGAAGAATGAAAAGAAAACTCATATTTTGAATGAAAACAGTGTTTGGATGTGATAACAAGCTGTTTTATCATGTTTGTAATGTTACACATGCATTTCCAAACAAGTAGTAAGTCTTTTATTAAGGCGTTCAAAACAGCGTTTGCTGGCGCTGTAAGCGCTCTAAACAGTGTTTCTGAGCATAACTTGTGGCAAAAGTGCAACTTTTGAAGAATGAACTGAAAACTCATATTTTGAATGAAAACAGTGTTTGGATGTGATAACAAGCTGTTTTATCATGTTTGTAATGTTACACATGCATTTCCAAACAAGTAGTAAGTCTTGTATTAAGGCGTTCAAAACAGCGTTTGCTGGCACTGTAAGCGCTCTAAACAGTGTTTCTGAGCATAACTTGGAGCAAAAGTGCAACTTTTGAAGAATGAACTGAAAACTCATATTTTGTTCCAAAACAGTGTTTGGATGTGATAACAAGCTGTTTTATCATGTTTGTAATGTTACACATGCATTTCCTAACAAGTAGTAAGGCTTGCATTAAGGCATTCAAAACAGCGTTTGCTGGCGTTGTAAGAGCTCTAAACAGTGTTTCTGAGCATAACTTGTGGCAAAAGTGCAACTTTTGAAGAATGAAAAGAAAACTCATATTTTGAATGAAAACAGTGTTTGGATGTGATAACAAGCTGTTTTATCATGTTTGTAATGTTACACATGCATTTCCAAACAAGTAGTAAGTCTTTTATTAAGGCGTTCAAAACAGCGTTTGCTGGCGCTGTAAGCGCTCTAAACAGTGTTTCTGAGCATAACTTGTGGCAAAAGTGCAACTTTTGAAGAATGAACTGAAAACTCATATTTTGAATGAAAACAGTGTTTGGATGTGATAACAAGCTGTTTTATCATGTTTGTAATGTTACACATGCATTTCCAAACAAGTAGTAAGTCTTGTATTAAGGCGTTCAAAACAGCGTTTGCTGGCGCTGTAAGCGCTCTAAACAGTGTTTCTGAGCATAACTTGTGGCAAAAGTGCAACTTTTGAAGAATGAACTGAAAACTCATATTTTGTTCCAAAACAGTGTTTGGATGTGATAACAAGCTGTTTTATCATGTTTGTAATGTTACACATGCATTTCCTAACAAGTAGTAAGGCTTGCATTAAGGCGTTCAAAACAGCGTTTGCTGGCGTTGTAAGAGCTCTAAACAGTGTTTCTGAGCATAACTTGTGGCAAAAGTGCAACTTTTGAAGAATGAAAAGAAAACTCATATTTTGAATGAAAACAGTGTTTGGATGTGATAACAAGCTGTTTTATCATGTTTGTAATGTTACACATGCATTTCCAAACAAGTAGTAAGTCTTGTATTAAGGCGTTCAAAACAGCGTTTGCTGGCGCTGTAAGCGCTCTAAACAGTGTCTCTGAGCATAACTTGTGGCAAAAGTGCAACTTTTGAAGAATGAACTGAAAACTCATATTTTGTTCCAAAACAGTGTTTGGATGTGATAACAAGCTGTTTTATCATGTTTGTAATGTTACACATGCATTTCCTAACAAGTAGTAAGGCTTGCATTAAGGCATTCAAAACAGCGTTTGCTGGCGTTGTAAGAGCTCTAAACAGTGTTTCTGAGCATAACTTGTGGCAAAAGTGCAACTTTTGAAGAATGAAAAGAAAACTCATATTTTGAATGAAAACAGTGTTTGGATGTGATAACAAGCTGTTTTATCATGTTTGTAATGTTACAAATGCATTTCCAAACAAGTAGTAAGTCTTGTATTAAGGGGTTCAAAACAGCGTTTGCTGGCGCTGTAAGCGCTCTAAACAGTTTTTCTGAGCATAACTTGGAGCAAAAGTGCAACTTTTGAAGAATGAACTGAAAACTCATATTTTGTTCTAAAACAGTGTTTGGATGTGATAACAAGCTGTTTTATCATGTTTGTAATGTTACACATGCATTTCCAAACAAGTAGTAAGTCTTGTATTAAGGGGTTCAAAACAGCGTTTGCTGGCGCTGTAAGCGCTCTAAACAGTGTTTCTGAGCATAACTTGTGGCAAAAGTGCAACTTTTGAAGAATGAACTGAAAACTCATATTTTGTTCCAAAACAGTGTTTGGATGTGATAACAAGCTGTTTTATCATGTTTGTAATGTTACACATGCATTTCCTAACAAGTAGTAAGGCTTGCATTAAGGCGTTCAAAACAGCGTTTGCTGGCGCTGTAAGCGCTCTAAACAGTGTTTCTGAGCATAACTTGTGGCAAAAGTGCAACTTTTGAAGAATGAAAAGAAAACTCATATTTTGAATGAAAACAGTGTTTGGATGTGATAACAAGCTGTTTTATCATGTTTGTAATGTTACACATGCATTTCCAAACAAGTAGTAAGTCTTGTATTAAGGCATTCAAAACAGCGTTTGCTGGCGCTGTAAGCGCTCTAAACAGTGTTTCTGAGCATAACTTGGAGCAAAAGTGCAACTTTTGAAGAATGAACTGAAAACTCATATTTTGTTCTAAAACAGTGTTTGGATGTGATAACAAGCTGTTTTATCATGTTTGTAATGTTACACATGCATTTCCAAACAAGTAGTAAGTCTTGTATTAAGGCGTTCAAAACAGCGTTTGCTGGCGCTGTAAGCGCTCTAAACAGTGTTTCTGAGCATAACTTGGAGCAAAAGTGCAACTTTTGAAGAATGAACTGAAAACTCATATTTTGTTCTAAAACAGTGTTTGGATGTGATAACAAGCTGTTTTATCATGTTTGTAATGTTACACATGCATTTCCAAACAAGTAGTAAGTCTTGTATTAAGGGGTTCAAAACAGCGTTTGCTGGCGCTGTAAGCGCTCTAAACAGTGTTTCTGAGCATAACTTGTGGCAAAAGTGCAACTTTTGAAGAATGAACTGAAAACTCATATTTTGTTCCAAAACAGTGTTTGGATGTGATAACAAGCTGTTTTATCATGTTTGTAATGTTACACATGCATTTCCTAACAAGTAGTAAGGCTTGCATTAAGGCGTTCAAAACAGTGTTTGCTGGCGCTGTAAGCGCTCTAAACAGTGTTTCTGAGCATAACTTGGAGCAAAAGTGCAACTTTTGTAGAATGAACTGAAAACTCATATTTTGTTCTAAAACAGTGTTTGGATGTGATAACAAGCTGTTTTATCATGTTTGTAATGTTACACATGCATTTCCAAACAAGTAGTAAGTCTTGTATTAAGGCGTTCAAAACAGCGTTTGCTGGCACTGTAAGCGCTCTAAACAGTGTTTCTGAGCATAACTTGGAGCAAAAGTGCAACTTTTGAAGAATGAACTGAAAACTCATATTTTGTTCCAAAACAGTGTTTGGATGTGATAACAAGCTGTTTTATCATGTTTGTAATGTTACACATGCATTTCCTAACAAGTAGTAAGGCTTGCATTAAGGCGTTCAAAACAGCGTTTGCTGGCGTTGTAAGAGCTCTAAACAGTGTTTCTGAGCATAACTTGTGGCAAAAGTGCAACTTTTGAAGAATGAAAAGAAAACTCATATTTTGAATGAAAACAGTGTTTGGATGTGATAACAAGCTGTTTTATCATGTTTGTAATGTTACACATGCATTTCCAAACAAGTAGTAAGTCTTGTATTAAGGCGTTCAAAACAGCGTTTGCTGGCGCTGTAAGCGCTCTAAACAGTGTCTCTGAGCATAACTTGTGGCAAAAGTGCAACTTTTGAAGAATGAACTGAAAACTCATATTTTGTTCCAAAACAGTGTTTGGATGTGATAACAAGCTGTTTTATCATGTTTGTAATGTTACACATGCATTTCCTAACAAGTAGTAAGGCTTGCATTAAGGCATTCAAAACAGCGTTTGCTGGCGTTGTAAGAGCTCTAAACAGTGTTTCTGAGCATAACTTGTGGCAAAAGTGCAACTTTTGAAGAATGAAAAGAAAACTCATATTTTGAATGAAAACAGTGTTTGGATGTGATAACAAGCTGTTTTATCATGTTTGTAATGTTACAAATGCATTTCCAAACAAGTAGTAAGTCTTGTATTAAGGGGTTCAAAACAGCGTTTGCTGGCGCTGTAAGCGCTCTAAACAGTTTTTCTGAGCATAACTTGGAGCAAAAGTGCAACTTTTGAAGAATGAACTGAAAACTCATATTTTGTTCTAAAACAGTGTTTGGATGTGATAACAAGCTGTTTTATCATGTTTGTAATGTTACACATGCATTTCCAAACAAGTAGTAAGTCTTGTATTAAGGCGTTCAAAACAGTGTTTGCTGGCGCTGTAAGCGCTCTAAACAGTGTTTCTGAGCATAACTTGGAGCAAAAGTGCAACTTTTGTAGAATGAACTGAAAACTCATATTTTGTTCTAAAACAGTGTTTGGATGTGATAACAAGCTGTTTTATCATGTTTGTAATGTTACACATGCATTTCCAAACAAGTAGTAAGTCTTGTATTAAGGCGTTCAAAACAGCGTTTGCTGGCACTGTAAGCGCTCTAAACAGTGTTTCTGAGCATAACTTGGAGCAAAAGTGCAACTTTTGAAGAATGAACTGAAAACTCATATTTTGTTCCAAAACAGTGTTTGGATGTGATAACAAGCTGTTTTATCATGTTTGTAATGTTACACATGCATTTCCTAACAAGTAGTAAGGCTTGCATTAAGGCATTCAAAACAGCGTTTGCTGGCGTTGTAAGAGCTCTAAACAGTGTTTCTGAGCATAACTTGTGGCAAAAGTGCAACTTTTGAAGAATGAAAAGAAAACTCATATTTTGAATGAAAACAGTGTTTGGATGTGATAACAAGCTGTTTTATCATGTTTGTAATGTTACACATGCATTTCCAAACAAGTAGTAAGTCTTTTATTAAGGCGTTCAAAACAGCGTTTGCTGGCGCTGTAAGCGCTCTAAACAGTGTTTCTGAGCATAACTTGTGGCAAAAGTGCAACTTTTGAAGAATGAACTGAAAACTCATATTTTGAATGAAAACAGTGTTTGGATGTGATAACAAGCTGTTTTATCATGTTTGTAATGTTACACATGCATTTCCAAACAAGTAGTAAGTCTTGTATTAAGGCGTTCAAAACAGCGTTTGCTGGCGCTGTAAGCGCTCTAAACAGTGTTTCTGAGCATAACTTGTGGCAAAAGTGCAACTTTTGAAGAATGAACTGAAAACTCATATTTTGTTCCAAAACAGTGTTTGGATGTGATAACAAGCTGTTTTATCATGTTTGTAATGTTACACATGCATTTCCTAACAAGTAGTAAGGCTTGCATTAAGGCGTTCAAAACAGCGTTTGCTGGCGCTGTAAGCGCTCTAAACAGTGTTTCTGAGCATAACTTGTGGCAAAAGTGCAACTTTTGAAGAATGAACTGAAAACTCATATTTTGTTCCAAAACAGTGTTTGGATGTGATAACAAGCTGTTTTATCATGTTTGTAATGTTACACATGCATTTCCTAACAAGTAGTAAGGCTTGCATTAAGGCGTTCAAAACAGCGTTTGCTGGCGTTGTAAGAGCTCTAAACAGTGTTTCTGAGCATAACTTGTGGCAAAAGTGCAACTTTTGAAGAATGAAAAGAAAACTCATATTTTGAATGAAAACAGTGTTTGGATGTGATAACAAGCTGTTTTATCATGTTTGTAATGTTACACATGCATTTCCAAACAAGTAGTAAGTCTTGTATTAAGGCGTTCAAAACAGTGTTTGCTGGCGCTGTAAGCGCTCTAAACAGTGTTTCTGAGCATAACTTGGAGCAAAAGTGCAACTTTTGTAGAATGAACTGAAAACTCATATTTTGTTCTAAAACAGTGTTTGGATGTGATAACAAGCTGTTTTATCATGTTTGTAATGTTACACATGCATTTCCAAACAAGTAGTAAGTCTTGTATTAAGGCGTTCAAAACAGCGTTTGCTGGCACTGTAAGCGCTCTAAACAGTGTTTCTGAGCATAACTTGGAGCAAAAGTGCAACTTTTGAAGAATGAACTGAAAACTCATATTTTGTTCCAAAACAGTGTTTGGATGTGATAACAAGCTGTTTTATCATGTTTGTAATGTTACACATGCATTTCCTAACAAGTAGTAAGGCTTGCATTAAGGCATTCAAAACAGCGTTTGCTGGCGTTGTAAGAGCTCTAAACAGTGTTTCTGAGCATAACTTGTGGCAAAAGTGCAACTTTTGAAGAATGAAAAGAAAACTCATATTTTGAATGAAAACAGTGTTTGGATGTGATAACAAGCTGTTTTATCATGTTTGTAATGTTACACATGCATTTCCAAACAAGTAGTAAGTCTTTTATTAAGGCGTTCAAAACAGCGTTTGCTGGCGCTGTAAGCGCTCTAAACAGTGTTTCTGAGCATAACTTGTGGCAAAAGTGCAACTTTTGAAGAATGAACTGAAAACTCATATTTTGAATGAAAACAGTGTTTGGATGTGATAACAAGCTGTTTTATCATGTTTGTAATGTTACACATGCATTTCCAAACAAGTAGTAAGTCTTGTATTAAGGCGTTCAAAACAGCGTTTGCTGGCGCTGTAAGCGCTCTAAACAGTGTTTCTGAGCATAACTTGTGGCAAAAGTGCAACTTTTGAAGAATGAACTGAAAACTCATATTTTGTTCCAAAACAGTGTTTGGATGTGATAACAAGCTGTTTTATCATGTTTGTAATGTTACACATGCATTTCCTAACAAGTAGTAAGGCTTGCATTAAGGCGTTCAAAACAGCGTTTGCTGGCGCTGTAAGCGCTCTAAACAGTGTTTCTGAGCATAACTTGTGGCAAAAGTGCAACTTTTGAAGAATGAACTGAAAACTCATATTTTGTTCCAAAACAGTGTTTGGATGTGATAACAAGCTGTTTTATCATGTTTGTAATGTTACACATGCATTTCCTAACAAGTAGTAAGGCTTGCATTAAGGCGTTCAAAACAGCGTTTGCTGGCGTTGTAAGAGCTCTAAACAGTGTTTCTGAGCATAACTTGTGGCAAAAGTGCAACTTTTGAAGAATGAAAAGAAAACTCATATTTTGAATGAAAACAGTGTTTGGATGTGATAACAAGCTGTTTTATCATGTTTGTAATGTTACACATGCATTTCCAAACAAGTAGTAAGTCTTGTATTAAGGCGTTCAAAACAGTGTTTGCTGGCGCTGTAAGCGCTCTAAACAGTGTTTCTGAGCATAACTTGGAGCAAAAGTGCAACTTTTGTAGAATGAACTGAAAACTCATATTTTGTTCTAAAACAGTGTTTGGATGTGATAACAAGCTGTTTTATCATGTTTGTAATGTTACACATGCATTTCCAAACAAGTAGTAAGTCTTGTATTAAGGCGTTCAAAACAGCGTTTGCTGGCACTGTAAGCGCTCTAAACAGTGTTTCTGAGCATAACTTGGAGCAAAAGTGCAACTTTTGAAGAATGAACTGAAAACTCATATTTTGTTCCAAAACAGTGTTTGGATGTGATAACAAGCTGTTTTATCATGTTTGTAATGTTACACATGCATTTCCTAACAAGTAGTAAGGCTTGCATTAAGGCATTCAAAACAGCGTTTGCTGGCGTTGTAAGAGCTCTAAACAGTGTTTCTGAGCATAACTTGTGGCAAAAGTGCAACTTTTGAAGAATGAAAAGAAAACTCATATTTTGAATGAAAACAGTGTTTGGATGTGATAACAAGCTGTTTTATCATGTTTGTAATGTTACAAATGCATTTCCAAACAAGTAGTAAGTCTTGTATTAAGGGGTTCAAAACAGCGTTTGCTGGCGCTGTAAGCGCTCTAAACAGTTTTTCTGAGCATAACTTGGAGCAAAAGTGCAACTTTTGAAGAATGAACTGAAAACTCATATTTTGTTCTAAAACAGTGTTTGGATGTGATAACAAGCTGTTTTATCATGTTTGTAATGTTACACATGCATTTCCAAACAAGTAGTAAGTCTTGTATTAAGGGGTTCAAAACAGCGTTTGCTGGCGCTGTAAGCGCTCTAAACAGTGTTTCTGAGCATAACTTGTGGCAAAAGTGCAACTTTTGAAGAATGAACTGAAAACTCATATTTTGTTCCAAAACAGTGTTTGGATGTGATAACAAGCTGTTTTATCATGTTTGTAATGTTACACATGCATTTCCTAACAAGTAGTAAGGCTTGCATTAAGGCGTTCAAAACAGCGTTTGCTGGCGTTGTAAGAGCTCTAAACAGTGTTTCTGAGCATAACTTGTGGCAAAAGTGCAACTTTTGAAGAATGAAAAGAAAACTCATATTTTGAATGAAAACAGTGTTTGGATGTGATAACAAGCTGTTTTATCATGTTTGTAATGTTACACATGCATTTCCAAACAAGTAGTAAGTCTTGTATTAAGGCGTTCAAAACAGCGTTTGCTGGCGCTGTAAGCGCTCTAAACAGTGTCTCTGAGCATAACTTGTGGCAAAAGTGCAACTTTTGAAGAATGAACTGAAAACTCATATTTTGTTCCAAAACAGTGTTTGGATGTGATAACAAGCTGTTTTATCATGTTTGTAATGTTACACATGCATTTCCAAACAAGTAGTAAGTCTTGTATTAAGGCGTTCAAAACAGCGTTTGCTGGCACTGTAAGCGCTCTAAACAGTGTTTCTGAGCATAACTTGGAGCAAAAGTGCAACTTTTGAAGAATGAACTGAAAACTCATATTTTGTTCCAAAACAGTGTTTGGATGTGATAACAAGCTGTTTTATCATGTTTGTAATGTTACACATGCATTTCCTAACAAGTAGTAAGGCTTGCATTAAGGCATTCAAAACAGCGTTTGCTGGCGTTGTAAGAGCTCTAAACAGTGTTTCTGAGCATAACTTGTGGCAAAAGTGCAACTTTTGAAGAATGAAAAGAAAACTCATATTTTGAATGAAAACAGTGTTTGGATGTGATAACAAGCTGTTTTATCATGTTTGTAATGTTACAAATGCATTTCCAAACAAGTAGTAAGTCTTGTATTAAGGGGTTCAAAACAGCGTTTGCTGGCGCTGTAAGCGCTCTAAACAGTTTTTCTGAGCATAACTTGGAGCAAAAGTGCAACTTTTGAAGAATGAACTGAAAACTCATATTTTGTTCTAAAACAGTGTTTGGATGTGATAACAAGCTGTTTTATCATGTTTGTAATGTTACACATGCATTTCCAAACAAGTAGTAAGTCTTGTATTAAGGGGTTCAAAACAGCGTTTGCTGGCGCTGTAAGCGCTCTAAACAGTGTTTCTGAGCATAACTTGTGGCAAAAGTGCAACTTTTGAAGAATGAACTGAAAACTCATATTTTGTTCCAAAACAGTGTTTGGATGTGATAACAAGCTGTTTTATCATGTTTGTAATGTTACACATGCATTTCCTAACAAGTAGTAAGGCTTGCATTAAGGCGTTCAAAACAGCGTTTGCTGGCGTTGTAAGAGCTCTAAACAGTGTTTCTGAGCATAACTTGTGGCAAAAGTGCAACTTTTGAAGAATGAAAAGAAAACTCATATTTTGAATGAAAACAGTGTTTGGATGTGATAACAAGCTGTTTTATCATGTTTGTAATGTTACACATGCATTTCCAAACAAGTAGTAAGTCTTGTATTAAGGCGTTCAAAACAGCGTTTGCTGGCGCTGTAAGCGCTCTAAACAGTGTCTCTGAGCATAACTTGTGGCAAAAGTGCAACTTTTGAAGAATGAACTGAAAACTCATATTTTGTTCCAAAACAGTGTTTGGATGTGATAACAAGCTGTTTTATCATGTTTGTAATGTTACACATGCATTTCCTAACAAGTAGTAAGGCTTGCATTAAGGCATTCAAAACAGCGTTTGCTGGCGTTGTAAGAGCTCTAAACAGTGTTTCTGAGCATAACTTGTGGCAAAAGTGCAACTTTTGAAGAATGAAAAGAAAACTCATATTTTGAATGAAAACAGTGTTTGGATGTGATAACAAGCTGTTTTATCATGTTTGTAATGTTACACATGCATTTCCAAACAAGTAGTAAGTCTTGTATTAAGGCGTTCAAAACAGCGTTTGCTGGCGCTGTAAGCGCTCTAAACAGTGTTTCTGAGCATAACTTGGAGCAAAAGTGCAACTTTTGAAGAATGAACTGAAAACTCATATTTTGTTCTAAAACAGTGTTTGGATGTGATAACAAGCTGTTTTATCATGTTTGTAATGTTACACATGCATTTCCTAACAAGTAGTAAGGCTTGCATTAAGGCGTTCAAAACAGCGTTTGCTGGCGCTGTAAGCGCTCTAAACAGTGTTTCTGAGCATAACTTGTGGCAAAAGTGCAACTTTTGAAGAATGAAAAGAAAACTCATATTTTGAATGAAAACAGTGTTTGGATGTGATAACAAGCTGTTTTATCATGTTTGTAATGTTACACATGCATTTCCAAACAAGTAGTAAGTCTTGTATTAAGGCGTTCAAAACAGCGTTTGCTGGCGCTGTAAGCGCTCTAAACAGTGTTTCTGAGCATAACTTGGAGCAAAAGTGCAACTTTTGAAGAATGAACTGAAAACTCATATTTTGTTCTAAAACAGTGTTTGGATGTGATAACAAGCTGTTTTATCATGTTTGTAATGTTACACATGCATTTCCAAACAAGTAGTAAGTCTTGTATTAAGGGGTTCAAAACAGCGTTTGCTGGCGCTGTAAGCGCTCTAAACAGTGTTTCTGAGCATAACTTGTGGCAAAAGTGCAACTTTTGTAGAATGAACTGAAAACTCATATTTTGTTCTAAAACAGTGTTTGGATGTGATAACAAGCTGTTTTATCATGTTTGTAATGTTACACATGCATTTCCAAACAAGTAGTAAGTCTTGTATTAAGGCGTTCAAAACAGCGTTTGCTGGCGCTGTAAGCGCTCTAAACAGTGTCTCTGAGCATAACTTGTGGCAAAAGTGCAACTTTTGAAGAATGAACTGAAAACTCATATTTTGTTCCAAAACAGTGTTTGGATGTGATAACAAGCTGTTTTATCATGTTTGTAATGTTACACATGCATTTCCTAACAAGTAGTAAGGCTTGCATTAAGGCGTTCAAAACAGCGTTTGCTGGCGTTGTAAGAGCTCTAAACAGTGTTTCTGAGCATAACTTGTGGCAAAAGTGCAACTTTTGAAGAATGAAAAGAAAACTCATATTTTGAATGAAAACAGTGTTTGGATGTGATAACAAGCTGTTTTATCATGTTTGTAATGTTACACATGCATTTCCAAACAAGTAGTAAGTCTTGTATTAAGGCGTTCAAAACAGTGTTTGCTGGCGCTGTAAGCGCTCTAAACAGTGTTTCTGAGCATAACTTGGAGCAAAAGTGCAACTTTTGTAGAATGAACTGAAAACTCATATTTTGTTCTAAAACAGTGTTTGGATGTGATAACAAGCTGTTTTATCATGTTTGTAATGTTACACATGCATTTCCAAACAAGTAGTAAGTCTTGTATTAAGGGGTTCAAAACAGCGTTTGCTGGCGCTGTAAGCGCTCTAAACAGTGTTTCTGAGCATAACTTGTGGCAAAAGTGCAACTTTTGAAGAATGAACTGAAAACTCATATTTTGTTCCAAAACAGTGTTTGGATGTGATAACAAGCTGTTTTATCATGTTTGTAATGTTACACATGCATTTCCTAACAAGTAGTAAGGCTTGCATTAAGGCGTTCAAAACAGCGTTTGCTGGCGTTGTAAGAGCTCTAAACAGTGTTTCTGAGCATAACTTGTGGCAAAAGTGCAACTTTTGAAGAATGAAAAGAAAACTCATATTTTGAATGAAAACAGTGTTTGGATGTGATAACAAGCTGTTTTATCATGTTTGTAATGTTACACATGCATTTCCAAACAAGTAGTAAGTCTTGTATTAAGGCGTTCAAAACAGCGTTTGCTGGCGCTGTAAGCGCTCTAAACAGTGTCTCTGAGCATAACTTGTGGCAAAAGTGCAACTTTTGAAGAATGAACTGAAAACTCATATTTTGTTCCAAAACAGTGTTTGGATGTGATAACAAGCTGTTTTATCATGTTTGTAATGTTACACATGCATTTCCTAACAAGTAGTAAGGCTTGCATTAAGGCATTCAAAACAGCGTTTGCTGGCGTTGTAAGAGCTCTAAACAGTGTTTCTGAGCATAACTTGTGGCAAAAGTGCAACTTTTGAAGAATGAAAAGAAAACTCATATTTTGAATGAAAACAGTGTTTGGATGTGATAACAAGCTGTTTTATCATGTTTGTAATGTTACACATGCATTTCCAAACAAGTAGTAAGTCTTGTATTAAGGCGTTCAAAACAGCGTTTGCTGGCGCTGTAAGCGCTCTAAACAGTGTTTCTGAGCATAACTTGGAGCAAAAGTGCAACTTTTGAAGAATGAACTGAAAACTCATATTTTGTTCTAAAACAGTGTTTGGATGTGATAACAAGCTGTTTTATCATGTTTGTAATGTTACACATGCATTTCCTAACAAGTAGTAAGGCTTGCATTAAGGCGTTCAAAACAGCGTTTGCTGGCGCTGTAAGCGCTCTAAACAGTGTTTCTGAGCATAACTTGTGGCAAAAGTGCAACTTTTGAAGAATGAAAAGAAAACTCATATTTTGAATGAAAACAGTGTTTGGATGTGATAACAAGCTGTTTTATCATGTTTGTAATGTTACACATGCATTTCCAAACAAGTAGTAAGTCTTGTATTAAGGCGTTCAAAACAGCGTTTGCTGGCGCTGTAAGCGCTCTAAACAGTGTTTCTGAGCATAACTTGGAGCAAAAGTGCAACTTTTGAAGAATGAACTGAAAACTCATATTTTGTTCTAAAACAGTGTTTGGATGTGATAACAAGCTGTTTTATCATGTTTGTAATGTTACACATGCATTTCCAAACAAGTAGTAAGTCTTGTATTAAGGGGTTCAAAACAGCGTTTGCTGGCGCTGTAAGCGCTCTAAACAGTGTTTCTGAGCATAACTTGTGGCAAAAGTGCAACTTTTGTAGAATGAACTGAAAACTCATATTTTGTTCTAAAACAGTGTTTGGATGTGATAAAAAGCTGTTTTATCATGTTTGTAATGTTACACATGCATTTCCAAACAAGTAGTAAGTCTTGTATTAAGGCGTTCAAAACAGCGTTTGCTGGCACTGTAAGCGCTCTAAACAGTGTTTCTGAGCATAACTTGGAGCAAAAGTGCAACTTTTGAAGAATGAACTGAAAACTCATATTTTGTTCCAAAACAGTGTTTGGATGTGATAACAAGCTGTTTTATCATGTTTGTAATGTTACACATGCATTTCCTAACAAGTAGTAAGGCTTGCATTAAGGCGTTCAAAACAGCGTTTGCTGGCGTTGTAAGAGCTCTAAACAGTGTTTCTGAGCATAACTTGTGGCAAAAGTGCAACTTTTGAAGAATGAAAAGAAAACTCATATTTTGAATGAAAACAGTGTTTGGATGTGATAACAAGCTGTTTTATCATGTTTGTAATGTTACACATGCATTTCCAAACAAGTAGTAAGTCTTGTATTAAGGCGTTCAAAACAGCGTTTGCTGGCGCTGTAAGCGCTCTAAACAGTGTCTCTGAGCATAACTTGTGGCAAAAGTGCAACTTTTGAAGAATGAACTGAAAACTCATATTTTGTTCCAAAACAGTGTTTGGATGTGATAACAAGCTGTTTTATCATGTTTGTAATGTTACACATGCATTTCCTAACAAGTAGTAAGGCTTGCATTAAGGCGTTCAAAACAGCGTTTGCTGGCGTTGTAAGAGCTCTAAACAGTGTTTCTGAGCATAACTTGTGGCAAAAGTGCAACTTTTGAAGAATGAAAAGAAAACTCATATTTTGAATGAAAACAGTGTTTGGATGTGATAACAAGCTGTTTTATCATGTTTGTAATGTTACACATGCATTTCCAAACAAGTAGTAAGTCTTGTATTAAGGCGTTCAAAACAGTGTTTGCTGGCGCTGTAAGCGCTCTAAACAGTGTTTCTGAGCATAACTTGGAGCAAAAGTGCAACTTTTGTAGAATGAACTGAAAACTCATATTTTGTTCTAAAACAGTGTTTGGATGTGATAACAAGCTGTTTTATCATGTTTGTAATGTTACACATGCATTTCCAAACAAGTAGTAAGTCTTGTATTAAGGCGTTCAAAACAGCGTTTGCTGGCACTGTAAGCGCTCTAAACAGTGTTTCTGAGCATAACTTGGAGCAAAAGTGCAACTTTTGAAGAATGAACTGAAAACTCATATTTTGTTCCAAAACAGTGTTTGGATGTGATAACAAGCTGTTTTATCATGTTTGTAATGTTACACATGCATTTCCTAACAAGTAGTAAGGCTTGCATTAAGGCATTCAAAACAGCGTTTGCTGGCGTTGTAAGAGCTCTAAACAGTGTTTCTGAGCATAACTTGTGGCAAAAGTGCAACTTTTGAAGAATGAAAAGAAAACTCATATTTTGAATGAAAACAGTGTTTGGATGTGATAACAAGCTGTTTTATCATGTTTGTAATGTTACAAATGCATTTCCAAACAAGTAGTAAGTCTTGTATTAAGGGGTTCAAAACAGCGTTTGCTGGCGCTGTAAGCGCTCTAAACAGTTTTTCTGAGCATAACTTGGAGCAAAAGTGCAACTTTTGAAGAATGAACTGAAAACTCATATTTTGTTCTAAAACAGTGTTTGGATGTGATAACAAGCTGTTTTATCATGTTTGTAATGTTACACATGCATTTCCAAACAAGTAGTAAGTCTTGTATTAAGGGGTTCAAAACAGCGTTTGCTGGCGCTGTAAGCGCTCTAAACAGTGTTTCTGAGCATAACTTGTGGCAAAAGTGCAACTTTTGAAGAATGAACTGAAAACTCATATTTTGTTCCAAAACAGTGTTTGGATGTGATAACAAGCTGTTTTATCATGTTTGTAATGTTACACATGCATTTCCTAACAAGTAGTAAGGCTTGCATTAAGGCATTCAAAACAGCGTTTGCTGGCGTTGTAAGAGCTCTAAACAGTGTTTCTGAGCATAACTTGTGGCAAAAGTGCAACTTTTGAAGAATGAAAAGAAAACTCATATTTTGAATGAAAACAGTGTTTGGATGTGATAACAAGCTGTTTTATCATGTTTGTAATGTTACACATGCATTTCCAAACAAGTAGTAAGTCTTGTATTAAGGCGTTCAAAACAGCGTTTGCTGGCGCTGTAAGCGCTCTAAACAGTGTTTCTGAGCATAACTTGGAGCAAAAGTGCAACTTTTGAAGAATGAACTGAAAACTCATATTTTGTTCTAAAACAGTGTTTGGATGTGATAACAAGCTGTTTTATCATGTTTGTAATGTTACACATGCATTTCCAAACAAGTAGTAAGTCTTGTATTAAGGGGTTCAAAACAGCGTTTGCTGGCGCTGTAAGCGCTCTAAACAGTGTTTCTGAGCATAACTTGTGGCAAAAGTGCAACTTTTGAAGAATGAACTGAAAACTCATATTTTGTTCCAAAACAGTGTTTGGATGTGATAACAAGCTGTTTTATCATGTTTGTAATGTTACACATGCATTTCCTAACAAGTAGTAAGGCTTGCATTAAGGCATTCAAAACAGCGTTTGCTGGCGTTGTAAGAGCTCTAAACAGTGTTTCTGAGCATAACTTGTGGCAAAAGTGCAACTTTTGAAGAATGAAAAGAAAACTCATATTTTGAATGAAAACAGTGTTTGGATGTGATAACAAGCTGTTTTATCATGTTTGTAATGTTACACATGCATTTCCAAACAAGTAGTAAGTCTTGTATTAAGGCGTTCAAAACAGCGTTTGCTGGCGCTGTAAGCGCTCTAAACAGTGTTTCTGAGCATAACTTGGAGCAAAAGTGCAACTTTTGAAGAATGAACTGAAAACTCATATTTTGTTCTAAAACAGTGTTTGGATGTGATAACAAGCTGTTTTATCATGTTTGTAATGTTACACATGCATTTCCTAACAAGTAGTAAGGCTTGCATTAAGGCGTTCAAAACAGCGTTTGCTGGCGCTGTAAGCGCTCTAAACAGTGTTTCTGAGCATAACTTGTGGCAAAAGTGCAACTTTTGAAGAATGAACTGAAAACTCATATTTTGTTCCAAAACAGTGTTTGGATGTGATAACAAGCTGTTTTATCATGTTTGTAATGTTACACATGCATTTCCTAACAAGTAGTAAGGCTTGCATTAAGGCGTTCAAAACAGCGTTTGCTGGCGTTGTAAGAGCTCTAAACAGTGTTTCTGAGCATAACTTGTGGCAAAAGTGCAACTTTTGAAGAATGAAAAGAAAACTCATATTTTGAATGAAAACAGTGTTTGGATGTGATAACAAGCTGTTTTATCATGTTTGTAATGTTACACATGCATTTCCAAACAAGTAGTAAGTCTTGTATTAAGGCGTTCAAAACAGTGTTTGCTGGCGCTGTAAGCGCTCTAAACAGTGTTTCTGAGCATAACTTGGAGCAAAAGTGCAACTTTTGTAGAATGAACTGAAAACTCATATTTTGTTCTAAAACAGTGTTTGGATGTGATAACAAGCTGTTTTATCATGTTTGTAATGTTACACATGCATTTCCAAACAAGTAGTAAGTCTTGTATTAAGGCGTTCAAAACAGCGTTTGCTGGCACTGTAAGCGCTCTAAACAGTGTTTCTGAGCATAACTTGGAGCAAAAGTGCAACTTTTGAAGAATGAACTGAAAACTCATATTTTGTTCCAAAACAGTGTTTGGATGTGATAACAAGCTGTTTTATCATGTTTGTAATGTTACACATGCATTTCCTAACAAGTAGTAAGGCTTGCATTAAGGCATTCAAAACAGCGTTTGCTGGCGTTGTAAGAGCTCTAAACAGTGTTTCTGAGCATAACTTGTGGCAAAAGTGCAACTTTTGAAGAATGAAAAGAAAACTCATATTTTGAATGAAAACAGTGTTTGGATGTGATAACAAGCTGTTTTATCATGTTTGTAATGTTACACATGCATTTCCAAACAAGTAGTAAGTCTTTTATTAAGGCGTTCAAAACAGCGTTTGCTGGCGCTGTAAGCGCTCTAAACAGTGTTTCTGAGCATAACTTGTGGCAAAAGTGCAACTTTTGAAGAATGAACTGAAAACTCATATTTTGAATGAAAACAGTGTTTGGATGTGATAACAAGCTGTTTTATCATGTTTGTAATGTTACACATGCATTTCCAAACAAGTAGTAAGTCTTGTATTAAGGCGTTCAAAACAGCGTTTGCTGGCGCTGTAAGCGCTCTAAACAGTGTTTCTGAGCATAACTTGTGGCAAAAGTGCAACTTTTGAAGAATGAACTGAAAACTCATATTTTGTTCCAAAACAGTGTTTGGATGTGATAACAAGCTGTTTTATCATGTTTGTAATGTTACACATGCATTTCCTAACAAGTAGTAAGGCTTGCATTAAGGCGTTCAAAACAGCGTTTGCTGGCGCTGTAAGCGCTCTAAACAGTGTTTCTGAGCATAACTTGTGGCAAAAGTGCAACTTTTGAAGAATGAAAAGAAAACTCATATTTTGAATGAAAACAGTGTTTGGATGTGATAACAAGCTGTTTTATCATGTTTGTAATGTTACACATGCATTTCCAAACAAGTAGTAAGTCTTGTATTAAGGCGTTCAAAACAGCGTTTGCTGGCGCTGTAAGCGCTCTAAACAGTGTTTCTGAGCATAACTTGGAGCAAAAGTGCAACTTTTGAAGAATGAAAAGAAAACTCATATTTTGAATGAAAACAGTGTTTGGATGTGATAACAAGCTGTTTTATCATGTTTGTAATGTTACACATGCATTTCCAAACAAGTAGTAAGTCTTGTATTAAGGCGTTCAAAACAGCGTTTGCTGGCGCTGTAAGCGCTCTAAACAGTGTCTCTGAGCATAACTTATGGCAAAAGTGCAACTTTTGAAGAATGAACTGAAAACTCATATTTTGTTCCAAAACAGTGTTTGGATGTGATAACAAGCTGTTTTATCATGTTTGTAATGTTACACATGCATTTCCTAACAAGTAGTAAGGCTTGCATTAAGGCATTCAAAACAGCGTTTGCTGGCGTTGTAAGAGCTCTAAACAGTGTTTCTGAGCATAACTTGTGGCAAAAGTGCAACTTTTGAAGAATGAAAAGAAAACTCATATTTTGAATGAAAACAGTGTTTGGATGTGATAACAAGCTGTTTTATCATGTTTGTAATGTTACACATGCATTTCCAAACAAGTAGTAAGTCTTGTATTAAGGCGTTCAAAACAGCGTTTGCTGGCGCTGTAAGCGCTCTAAACAGTGTTTCTGAGCATAACTTGGAGCAAAAGTGCAACTTTTGAAGAATGAACTGAAAACTCATATTTTGTTCTAAAACAGTGCTTGGATGTGATAACAAGCTGTTTTATCATGTTTGTAATGTTACACATGCATTTCCTAACAAGTAGTAAGGCTTGCATTAAGGCGTTCAAAACAGCGTTTGCTGGCGCTGTAAGCGCTCTAAACAGTGTTTCTGAGCATAACTTGTGGCAAAAGTGCAACTTTTGAAGAATGAACTGAAAACTCATATTTTGTTCCAAAACAGTGTTTGGATGTGATAACAAGCTGTTTTATCATGTTTGTAATGTTACACATGCATTTCCTAACAAGTAGTAAGGCTTGCATTAAGGCGTTCAAAACAGCGTTTGCTGGCGTTGTAAGAGCTCTAAACAGTGTTTCTGAGCATAACTTGTGGCAAAAGTGCAACTTTTGAAGAATGAAAAGAAAACTCATATTTTGAATGAAAACAGTGTTTGGATGTGATAACAAGCTGTTTTATCATGTTTGTAATGTTACACATGCATTTCCAAACAAGTAGTAAGTCTTGTATTAAGGCGTTCAAAACAGTGTTTGCTGGCGCTGTAAGCGCTCTAAACAGTGTTTCTGAGCATAACTTGGAGCAAAAGTGCAACTTTTGTAGAATGAACTGAAAACTCATATTTTGTTCTAAAACAGTGTTTGGATGTGATAACAAGCTGTTTTATCATGTTTGTAATGTTACACATGCATTTCCAAACAAGTAGTAAGTCTTGTATTAAGGCGTTCAAAACAGCGTTTGCTGGCACTGTAAGCGCTCTAAACAGTGTTTCTGAGCATAACTTGGAGCAAAAGTGCAACTTTTGAAGAATGAACTGAAAACTCATATTTTGTTCCAAAACAGTGTTTGGATGTGATAACAAGCTGTTTTATCATGTTTGTAATGTTACACATGCATTTCCTAACAAGTAGTAAGGCTTGCATTAAGGCATTCAAAACAGCGTTTGCTGGCGTTGTAAGAGCTCTAAACAGTGTTTCTGAGCATAACTTGTGGCAAAAGTGCAACTTTTGAAGAATGAAAAGAAAACTCATATTTTGAATGAAAACAGTGTTTGGATGTGATAACAAGCTGTTTTATCATGTTTGTAATGTTACAAATGCATTTCCAAACAAGTAGTAAGTCTTGTATTAAGGGGTTCAAAACAGCGTTTGCTGGCGCTGTAAGCGCTCTAAACAGTTTTTCTGAGCATAACTTGGAGCAAAAGTGCAACTTTTGAAGAATGAACTGAAAACTCATATTTTGTTCTAAAACAGTGTTTGGATGTGATAACAAGCTGTTTTATCATGTTTGTAATGTTACACATGCATTTCCAAACAAGTAGTAAGTCTTGTATTAAGGGGTTCAAAACAGCGTTTGCTGGCGCTGTAAGCGCTCTAAACAGTGTTTCTGAGCATAACTTGTGGCAAAAGTGCAACTTTTGAAGAATGAACTGAAAACTCATATTTTGTTCCAAAACAGTGTTTGGATGTGATAACAAGCTGTTTTATCATGTTTGTAATGTTACACATGCATTTCCTAACAAGTAGTAAGGCTTGCATTAAGGCGTTCAAAACAGCGTTTGCTGGCGTTGTAAGAGCTCTAAACAGTGTTTCTGAGCATAACTTGTGGCAAAAGTGCAACTTTTGAAGAATGAAAAGAAAACTCATATTTTGAATGAAAACAGTGTTTGGATGTGATAACAAGCTGTTTTATCATGTTTGTAATGTTACACATGCATTTCCAAACAAGTAGTAAGTCTTGTATTAAGGCGTTCAAAACAGCGTTTGCTGGCGCTGTAAGCGCTCTAAACAGTGTCTCTGAGCATAACTTGTGGCAAAAGTGCAACTTTTGAAGAATGAACTGAAAACTCATATTTTGTTCCAAAACAGTGTTTGGATGTGATAACAAGCTGTTTTATCATGTTTGTAATGTTACACATGCATTTCCAAACAAGTAGTAAGTCTTGTATTAAGGCGTTCAAAACAGCGTTTGCTGGCGCTGTAAGCGCTCTAAACAGTGTTTCTGAGCATAACTTGGAGCAAAAGTGCAACTTTTGAAGAATGAACTGAAAACTCATATTTTGTTCTAAAACAGTGTTTGGATGTGATAACAAGCTGTTTTATCATGTTTGTAATGTTACACATGCATTTCCAAACAAGTAGTAAGTCTTGTATTAAGGGGTTCAAAACAGCGTTTGCTGGCGCTGTAAGCGCTCTAAACAGTGTTTCTGAGCATAACTTGTGGCAAAAGTGCAACTTTTGAAGAATGAACTGAAAACTCATATTTTGTTCCAAAACAGTGTTTGGATGTGATAACAAGCTGTTTTATCATGTTTGTAATGTTACACATGCATTTCCTAACAAGTAGTAAGGCTTGCATTAAGGCATTCAAAACAGCGTTTGCTGGCGTTGTAAGAGCTCTAAACAGTGTTTCTGAGCATAACTTGTGGCAAAAGTGCAACTTTTGAAGAATGAAAAGAAAACTCATATTTTGAATGAAAACAGTGTTTGGATGTGATAACAAGCTGTTTTATCATGTTTGTAATGTTACACATGCATTTCCAAACAAGTAGTAAGTCTTGTATTAAGGCGTTCAAAACAGCGTTTGCTGGCGCTGTAAGCGCTCTAAACAGTGTTTCTGAGCATAACTTGGAGCAAAAGTGCAACTTTTGAAGAATGAACTGAAAACTCATATTTTGTTCTAAAACAGTGTTTGGATGTGATAACAAGCTGTTTTATCATGTTTGTAATGTTACACATGCATTTCCTAACAAGTAGTAAGGCTTGCATTAAGGCGTTCAAAACAGCGTTTGCTGGCGCTGTAAGCGCTCTAAACAGTGTTTCTGAGCATAACTTGTGGCAAAAGTGCAACTTTTGAAGAATGAACTGAAAACTCATATTTTGTTCCAAAACAGTGTTTGGATGTGATAACAAGCTGTTTTATCATGTTTGTAATGTTACACATGCATTTCCTAACAAGTAGTAAGGCTTGCATTAAGGCGTTCAAAACAGCGTTTGCTGGCGTTGTAAGAGCTCTAAACAGTGTTTCTGAGCATAACTTGTGGCAAAAGTGCAACTTTTGAAGAATGAAAAGAAAACTCATATTTTGAATGAAAACAGTGTTTGGATGTGATAACAAGCTGTTTTTATCATGTTTGTAATGTTACACATGCATTTCCAAACAAGTAGTAAGTCTTGTATTAAGGCGTTCAAAACAGTGTTTGCTGGCGCTGTAAGCGCTCTAAACAGTGTTTCTGAGCATAACTTGGAGCAAAAGTGCAACTTTTGTAGAATGAACTGAAAACTCATATTTTGTTCTAAAACAGTGTTTGGATGTGATAACAAGCTGTTTTATCATGTTTGTAATGTTACACATGCATTTCCAAACAAGTAGTAAGTCTTGTATTAAGGCGTTCAAAACAGCGTTTGCTGGCACTGTAAGCGCTCTAAACAGTGTTTCTGAGCATAACTTGGAGCAAAAGTGCAACTTTTGAAGAATGAACTGAAAACTCATATTTTGTTCCAAAACAGTGTTTGGATGTGATAACAAGCTGTTTTATCATGTTTGTAATGTTACACATGCATTTCCTAACAAGTAGTAAGGCTTGCATTAAGGCATTCAAAACAGCGTTTGCTGGCGTTGTAAGAGCTCTAAACAGTGTTTCTGAGCATAACTTGTGGCAAAAGTGCAACTTTTGAAGAATGAAAAGAAACTCATATTTTGAATGAAAACAGTGTTTGGATGTGATAACAAGCTGTTTTATCATGTTTGTAATGTTACACATGCATTTCCAAACAAGTAGTAAGTCTTTTATTAAGGCGTTCAAAACAGCGTTTGCTGGCGCTGTAAGCGCTCTAAACAGTGTTTCTGAGCATAACTTGTGGCAAAAGTGCAACTTTTGAAGAATGAACTGAAAACTCATATTTTGAATGAAAACAGTGTTTGGATGTGATAACAAGCTGTTTTATCATGTTTGTAATGTTACACATGCATTTCCAAACAAGTAGTAAGTCTTGTATTAAGGCGTTCAAAACAGCGTTTGCTGGCGCTGTAAGCGCTCTAAACAGTGTTTCTGAGCATAACTTGTGGCAAAAGTGCAACTTTGAAGAATGAACTGAAAACTCATATTTTGTTCCAAAACAGTGTTTGGATGTGATAACAAGCTGTTTTATCATGTTTGTAATGTTACACATGCATTTCCTAACAAGTAGTAAGGCTTGCATTAAGGCGTTCAAAACAGCGTTTGCTGGCGCTGTAAGCGCTCTAAACAGTGTTTCTGAGCATAACTTGTGGCAAAAGTGCAACTTTTGAAGAATGAAAAGAAAACTCATATTTTGAATGAAAACAGTGTTTGGATGTGATAACAAGCTGTTTTATCATGTTTGTAATGTTACACATGCATTTCCAAACAAGTAGTAAGTCTTGTATTAAGGCGTTCAAAACAGCGTTTGCTGGCGCTGTAAGCGCTCTAAACAGTGTTTCTGAGCATAACTTGGAGCAAAAGTGCAACTTTTGAAGAATGAAAAGAAAACTCATATTTTGAATGAAAACAGTGTTTGGATGTGATAACAAGCTGTTTTTATCATGTTTGTAATGTTACACATGCATTTCCAAACAAGTAGTAAGTCTTGTATTAAGGCGTTCAAAACAGCGTTTGCTGGCGCTGTAAGCGCTCTAAACAGTGTCTCTGAGCATAACTTATGGCAAAAGTGCAACTTTTGAAGAATGAACTGAAAACTCATATTTTGTTCCAAAACAGTGTTTGGATGTGATAACAAGCTGTTTTATCATGTTTGTAATGTTACACATGCATTTCCTAACAAGTAGTAAGGCTTGCATTAAGGCATTCAAAACAGCGTTTGCTGGCGTTGTAAGAGCTCTAAACAGTGTTTCTGAGCATAACTTGTGGCAAAAGTGCAACTTTTGAAGAATGAAAAGAAAACTCATATTTTGAATGAAAACAGTGTTTGGATGTGATAACAAGCTGTTTTATCATGTTTGTAATGTTACACATGCATTTCCAAACAAGTAGTAAGTCTTGTATTAAGGCGTTCAAAACAGCGTTTGCTGGCGCTGTAAGCGCTCTAAACAGTGTTTCTGAGCATAACTTGGAGCAAAAGTGCAACTTTTGAAGAATGAACTGAAAACTCATATTTTGTTCTAAAACAGTGCTTGGATGTGATAACAAGCTGTTTTATCATGTTTGTAATGTTACACATGCATTTCCTAACAAGTAGTAAGGCTTGCATTAAGGCGTTCAAAACAGCGTTTGCTGGCGCTGTAAGCGCTCTAAACAGTGTTTCTGAGCATAACTTGTGGCAAAAGTGCAACTTTTGAAGAATGAACTGAAAACTCATATTTTGTTCCAAAACAGTGTTTGGATGTGATAACAAGCTGTTTTATCATGTTTGTAATGTTACACATGCATTTCCTAACAAGTAGTAAGGCTTGCATTAAGAGCGTTCAAAACAGCGTTTGCTGGCGTTGTAAGAGCTCTAAACAGTGTTTCTGAGCATAACTTGTGGCAAAAGTGCAACTTTTGAAGAATGAAAAGAAAACTCATATTTGAATGAAAACAGTGTTTGGATGTGATAACAAGCTGTTTTATCATGTTTGTAATGTTACACATGCATTTCCAAACAAGTAGTAAGTCTTGTATTAAGGCGTTCAAAACAGTGTTTGCTGGCGCTGTAAGCGCTCTAAACAGTGTTTCTGAGCATAACTTGGAGCAAAAGTGCAACTTTTGTAGAATGAACTGAAAACTCATATTTTGTTCTAAAACAGTGTTTGGATGTGATAACAAGCTGTTTTATCATGTTTGTAATGTTACACATGCATTTCCAAACAAGTAGTAAGTCTTGTATTAAGGCGTTCAAAACAGCGTTTGCTGGCACTGTAAGCGCTCTAAACAGTGTTTCTGAGCATAACTTGGAGCAAAAGTGCAACTTTTGAAGAATGAACTGAAAACTCATATTTTGTTCCAAAACAGTGTTTGGATGTGATAACAAGCTGTTTTATCATGTTTGTAATGTTACACATGCATTTCCTAACAAGTAGTAAGGCTTGCATTAAGGCATTCAAAACAGCGTTTGCTGGCGTTGTAAGAGCTCTAAACAGTGTTTCTGAGCATAACTTGTGGCAAAAGTGCAACTTTTGAAGAATGAAAAGAAAACTCATATTTTGAATGAAAACAGTGTTTGGATGTGATAACAAGCTGTTTTATCATGTTTGTAATGTTACAAATGCATTTCCAAACAAGTAGTAAGTCTTGTATTAAGGGGTTCAAAACAGCGTTTGCTGGCGCTGTAAGCGCTCTAAACAGTTTTTCTGAGCATAACTTGGAGCAAAAGTGCAACTTTGAAGAATGAACTGAAAACTCATATTTTGTTCTAAAACAGTGTTTGGATGTGATAACAAGCTGTTTTATCATGTTTGTAATGTTACACATGCATTTCCAAACAAGTAGTAAGTCTTGTATTAAGGGGTTCAAAACAGCGTTTGCTGGCGCTGTAAGCGCTCTAAACAGTGTTTCTGAGCATAACTTGTGGCAAAAGTGCAACTTTTGAAGAATGAACTGAAAACTCATATTTTGTTCCAAAACAGTGTTTGGATGTGATAACAAGCTGTTTTATCATGTTTGTAATGTTACACATGCATTTCCTAACAAGTAGTAAGGCTTGCATTAAGGCGTTCAAAACAGCGTTTGCTGGCGTTGTAAGAGCTCTAAACAGTGTTTCTGAGCATAACTTGTGGCAAAAGTGCAACTTTTGAAGAATGAAAAGAAAACTCATATTTTGAATGAAAACAGTGTTTGGATGTGATAACAAGCTGTTTTATCATGTTTGTAATGTTACACATGCATTTCCAAACAAGTAGTAAGTCTTGTATTAAGGCGTTCAAAACAGCGTTTGCTGGCGCTGTAAGCGCTCTAAACAGTGTCTCTGAGCATAACTTGTGGCAAAAGTGCAACTTTTGAAGAATGAACTGAAAACTCATATTTTGTTCCAAAACAGTGTTTGGATGTGATAACAAGCTGTTTTATCATGTTTGTAATGTTATCATGTTTGTAATGTTACACATGCATTTCCAAACAAGTAGTAAGTCTTGTATTAAGGCGTTCAAAACAGCGTTTGCTGGCGCTGTAAGCGCTCTAAACAGTGTTTCTGAGCATAACTTGGAGCAAAGTGCAACTTTTGAAGAATGAACTGAAAACTCATATTTTGTTCTAAAACAGTGTTTGGATGTGATAACAAGCTGTTTTATCATGTTTGTAATGTTACACATGCATTTCCAAACAAGTAGTAAGTCTTGTATTAAGGGTTCAAAACAGCGTTTGCTGGCGCTGTAAGCGCTCTAAACAGTGTTTTCTGAGCATAACTTGTGGCAAAAGTGCAACTTTTGAAGAATGAACTGAAAACTCATATTTTGTTCCAAAACAGTGTTTGGATGTGATAACAAGCTGTTTTATCATGTTTGTAATGTTACACATGCATTTCCTAACAAGTAGTAAGGCTTGCATTAAGGCATTCAAAACAGCGTTTGCTGGCGTTGTAAGAGCTCTAAACAGTGTTTCTGAGCATAACTTGTGGCAAAGTGCAACTTTTGAAGAATGAAAAGAAAACTCATATTTTGAATGAAAACAGTGTTTGGATGTGATAACAAGCTGTTTTATCATGTTTGTAATGTTACACATGCATTTCCAAACAAGTAGTAAGTCTTGTATTAAGGCGTTCAAAACAGCGTTTGCTGGCGCTGTAAGCGCTCTAAACAGTGTTTCTGAGCATAACTTGGAGCAAAAGTGCAACTTTTGAAGAATGAACTGAAAACTCATATTTTGTTCTAAAACAGTGTTTGGATGTGATAACAAGCTGTTTTATCATGTTTGTAATGTTACACATGCATTTCCTAACAAGTAGTAAGGCTTGCATTAAGGCGTTCAAAACAGCGTTTGCTGGCGCTGTAAGCGCTCTAAACAGTGTTTCTGAGCATAACTTGTGGCAAAAAGTGCAACTTTTGAAGAATGAACTGAAAACTCATATTTTGTTCCAAAACAGTGTTTGGATGTGATAACAAGCTGTTTTATCATGTTTGGTAATGTTACACATGCATTTCCTAACAAGTAGTAAGGCTTGCATTAAGGCGTTCAAAACAGCGTTTGCTGGCGTTGTAAGAGCTCTAAACAGTGTTTCTGAGCATAACTTGTGGCAAAAGTGCAACTTTTGAAGAATGAAAAGAAAACTCATATTTTGAATGAAAACAGTGTTTGGATGTGATAACAAGCTGTTTTATCATGTTTGTAATGTTACACATGCATTTCCAAACAAGTAGTAAGTCTTGTATTAAGGCGTTCAAAACAGTGTTTGCTGGCGCTGTAAGCGCTCTAAACAGTGTTTCTGAGCATAACTTGGAGCAAA
This sequence comes from Brachyhypopomus gauderio, assembly GCF_052324685.1. Lineage (NCBI taxonomy): Eukaryota > Metazoa > Chordata > Actinopteri > Gymnotiformes > Hypopomidae > Brachyhypopomus > Brachyhypopomus gauderio. The sequence goes on along the minus strand of NW_027507060.1, from coordinate 16,646 downwards.
AGTGCAACTTTTGTAGAATGAACTGAAAACTCCTATTTTGTTCTAAAACAGTGTTTGGATGTGATAACAAGCTGTTTTATCATGTTTGTAATGTTACACATGCATTTCCAAACAAGTAGTAAGTCTTGTATTAAGGCGTTCAAAACAGCGTTTGCTGGCACTGTAAGCGCTCTAAACAGTGTTTCTGAGCATAACTTGGAGCAAAAGTGCAACTTTTGAAGAATGAACTGAAAACTCATATTTTGTTCCAAAACAGTGTTTGGATGTGATAACACGCTGTTTTATCATGTTTGTAATGTTACACATGCATTTCCTAACAAGTAGTAAGGCTTGCATTAAGGCATTCAAAACAGCGTTTGCTGGCGTTGTAAGAGCTCTAAACAGTGTTTCTGAGCATAACTTGTGGCAAAAGTGCAACTTTTGAAGAATGAAAAGAAAACTCATATTTTGAATGAAAACAGTGTTTGGATGTGATAACAAGCTGTTTTATCATGTTTGTAATGTTACACATGCATTTCCAAACAAGTAGTAAGTCTTTTATTAAGGCGTTCAAAACAGCGGTTTGCTGGCGCTGTAAGCGCTCTAAACAGTGTTTCTGAGCATAACTTGTGGCAAAAGTGCAACTTTTGAAGAATGAACTGAAAACTCATATTTTGAATGAAAACAGTGTTTGGATGTGATAACAAGCTGTTTTATCATGTTTGTAATGTTACACATGCATTTCCAAACAAGTAGTAAGTCTTGTATTAAGGCGTTCAAAACAGCGTTTGCTGGCGCTGTAAGCGCTCTAAACAGTGTTTCTGAGCATAACTTGTGGCAAAAGTGCAACTTTTGAAGAATGAACTGAAAACTCATATTTGTTCCAAAACAGTGTTTGGATGTGATAACAAGCTGTTTTATCATGTTTGTAATGTTACACATGCATTTCCTAACAAGTAGTAAGGCTTGCATTAAGGGCGTTCAAAACAGCGTTTGCTGGCGCTGTAAGCGCTCTCTAAACAGGTGTTTCTGAGCATAACTTGTGGCAAAAGTGCAACTTTTGAAGAATGAAAAGAAAACTCATATTTGAATGAAAACAGTGTTTGGATGTGATAACAAGCTGTTTTATCATGTTTGTAATGTTACACATGCATTTCCAAACAAGTAGTAAGTCTTGTATTAAGGCGTTCAAAACAGCGTGTTGCTGGCGCTGTAAGCGCTCTAAACAGTGTTTCTGAGCATAACTTGGAGCAAAAGTGCAACTTTTGAAGAATGAAAAGAAACTCATATTTTGAATGAAAACAGTGTTTGGATGTGATAACAAGCTGTTTTATCATGTTTGTAATGTTACACATGCATTTCCAAACAAGTAGTAAGTCTTGTATTAAGGCGTTCAAAACAGCGTTTGCTGGCGCTGTAAGCGCTCTAAACAGTGTTTCTGAGCATAACTTGGAGCAAAAGTGCAACTTTTGAAGAATGAAAAGAAAACTCATATTTTGAATGAAAACAGTGTTTGGATGTGATAACAAGCTGTTTTATCATGTTTGTAATGGTTACACATGCATTTCCAAACAAGTAGTAAGTCTTGTATTAAGCGTTCAAAACAGCGTTTGCTGGCGCTGTAAGCGCTCTAAACAGTGTCTCTGAGCATAACTTATGGCAAAAGTGCAACCTTTTGAAGTAATGAACTGAAAACTCATATTTTGTTCCAAAACAGTGTTTGGATGTGATAACAAGCTGTTTTATCATGTTTGTAATGTTACACATGCATTTCCTAACAAGTAGTAAGGCTTGCATTAAGGCATTCAAAACAGCGTTTGCTGGCGTTTGTAAGAGCTCTAAACAGTGTTTCTGAGCATAACTTGTGGCAAAAGTGCAACTTTGAAGAATGAAAAGAAAACTCATATTTTGAATGAAAACAGTGTTTGGATGTGATAACAAGCTGTTTTATCATGTTTGTAATGTTACACATGCATTTCCAAACAGTAGTAAGTCTTTTATTAAGGCGTTCAAAACAGCGTTGCTGGCGCTGTAAGCGCTCTAAACAGTGTTTCTGAGCATAACTTGTGGCAAAAGTGCAACTTTTGAAGAATGAACTGAAAACTCATATTTTGAATGAAAACAGTGTTTGGATGTGATAACAAGCTGTTTTATCATGTTTGTAATGTTACACATGCATTTCCAAACAAGTAGTAAGTCTTGTATTAAGGCGTTCAAAACAGCGTTTGCTTGGCCGCTGTAAGCGCTCTAAACAGTGTTTCTGAGCATAACTTGTGGCAAAAGTGCAACTTTTTGAAGAATGAAAAGAAAACTCATATTTGAATGAAAACAGTGTTTGGATGTGATAACAAGCTGTTTTATCATGTTTGTAATGTTACACATGCATTTCCAAACAAGTAGTAAGTCTTGTATTAAGGCGTTCAAAACAGCGTTTGCTGGCGCTGTAAGCGCTCTAAACAGTGTCTCTGAGCATAACTTGTGGCAAAAGTGCAACTTTTGAAGAATGAACTGAAAACTCATATTTTGTTCCAAAACAGTGTTTGGATGTGATAACAAGCTGTTTTATCATGTTTGTAATGTTACACATGCATTTCCTAACAAGTAGTAAGGCTTGCATTAAGGCATTCAAAACAGCGTTTGCTGGCGTTTGTAAGAGCTCTAAACAGTGTTTCCTGAGCATAACTTGTGGCAAAAGTGCAACTTTTGAAGAATGAAAAGAAAACTCATATTTGAATGAAAACAGTGTTTGGATGTGATAACAAGCTGTTTTATCATGTTTTGTAATGTTACACATGCATTTCCAAACAAGTAGTAAGTCTTGTATTAAAACAGCGTTTGCTGGCGCTGTAAGCGCTCTAAACAGTGTTTCTGAGCATAACTTGGAGCAAAAGTGCAACTTTTGAAGAATGAACTGAAAACTCATATTTTGTTCTAAAACAGTGTTTGGATGTGATAACAAGCTGTTTTATCATGTTTGTAATGTTACACATGCATTTCCTAACAAGTAGTAAGGCTTGCATTAAGGCGTTCAAAACAGCGTTTGCTGGCGCTGTAAGCGCTCTAAACAGTGTTTCTGAGCATAACTTGTGGCAAAAGTGCAACTTTTGAAGAATGAACTGAAAACTCATATTTTGTTCCAAAACAGTGTTTGGATGTGATAACAAGCTGTTTTATCATGTTTGTAATGTTACACATGCATTTCCTAACAAGTAGTAAGGCTTGCATTAAGGCGTTCAAAACAGCGTTTGCTGGCGTTGTAAGAGCTCTAAACAGTGTTTCTGAGCATAACTTGTGGCAAAAGTGCAACTTTTGAAGAATGAAAAGAAAACTCATATTTTGAATGAAAACAGTGTTTGGATGTGATAACAAGCTGTTTTATCATGTTTGTAATGTTACACATGCATTTCCAAACAAGTAGTAAGTCTTGTATTAAGGCGTTCAAAACAGTGTTTGCTGGCGCTGTAAGCGCTCTAAACAGTGTTTCTGAGCATAACTTGGAGCAAAAGTGCAACTTTTGTAGAATGAACTGAAAACTCATATTTTGTTCTAAAACAGTGTTTGGATGTGATAACAAGCTGTTTTATCATGTTTGTAATGTTACACATGCATTTCCAAACAAGTAGTAAGTCTTGTATTAAGGCGTTCAAAACAGCGTTTGCTGGCACTGTAAGCGCTCTAAACAGTGTTTCTGAGCATAACTTGGAGCAAAAGTGCAACTTTTGAAGAATGAACTGAAAACTCATATTTTGTTCCAAAACAGTGTTTGGATGTGATAACAAGCTGTTTTATCATGTTTGTAATGTTACACATGCATTTCCTAACAAGTAGTAAGGCTTGCATTAAGGCATTCAAAACAGCGTTTGCTGGCGTTGTAAGAGCTCTAAACAGTGTTTCTGAGCATAACTTGTGGCAAAAGTGCAACTTTTGAAGAATGAAAAGAAAACTCATATTTTGAATGAAAACAGTGTTTGGATGTGATAACAAGCTGTTTTATCATGTTTGTAATGTTACACATGCATTTCCAAACAAGTAGTAAGTCTTTTATTAAGGCGTTCAAAACAGCGTTTGCTGGCGCTGTAAGCGCTCTAAACAGTGTTTCTGAGCATAACTTGTGGCAAAAGTGCAACTTTTGAAGAATGAACTGAAAACTCATATTTTGAATGAAAACAGTGTTTGGATGTGATAACAAGCTGTTTTATCATGTTTGTAATGTTACACATGCATTTCCAAACAAGTAGTAAGTCTTGTATTAAGGCGTTCAAAACAGCGTTTGCTGGCGCTGTAAGCGCTCTAAACAGTGTTTCTGAGCATAACTTGTGGCAAAAGTGCAACTTTTGAAGAATGAACTGAAAACTCATATTTTGTTCCAAAACAGTGTTTGGATGTGATAACAAGCTGTTTTATCATGTTTGTAATGTTACACATGCATTTCCTAACAAGTAGTAAGGCTTGCATTAAGGCGTTCAAAACAGCGTTTGCTGGCGCTGTAAGCGCTCTAAACAGTGTTTCTGAGCATAACTTGTGGCAAAAGTGCAACTTTTGAAGAATGAAAAGAAAACTCATATTTTGAATGAAAACAGTGTTTGGATGTGATAACAAGCTGTTTTATCATGTTTGTAATGTTACACATGCATTTCCAAACAAGTAGTAAGTCTTGTATTAAGGCGTTCAAAACAGCGTTTGCTGGCGCTGTAAGCGCTCTAAACAGTGTTTCTGAGCATAACTTGGAGCAAAAGTGCAACTTTTGAAGAATGAACTGAAAACTCATATTTTGTTCTAAAACAGTGTTTGGATGTGATAACAAGCTGTTTTATCATGTTTGTAATGTTACACATGCATTTCCTAACAAGTAGTAAGGCTTGCATTAAGGCGTTCAAAACAGCGTTTGCTGGCGCTGTAAGCGCTCTAAACAGTGTTTCTGAGCATAACTTGTGGCAAAAGTGCAACTTTTGAAGAATGAACTGAAAACTCATATTTTGTTCCAAAACAGTGTTTGGATGTGATAACAAGCTGTTTTATCATGTTTGTAATGTTACACATGCATTTCCTAACAAGTAGTAAGGCTTGCATTAAGGCGTTCAAAACAGCGTTTGCTGGCGTTGTAAGAGCTCTAAACAGTGTTTCTGAGCATAACTTGTGGCAAAAGTGCAACTTTTGAAGAATGAAAAGAAAACTCATATTTTGAATGAAAACAGTGTTTGGATGTGATAACAAGCTGTTTTATCATGTTTGTAATGTTACACATGCATTTCCAAACAAGTAGTAAGTCTTGTATTAAGGCGTTCAAAACAGTGTTTGCTGGCGCTGTAAGCGCTCTAAACAGTGTTTCTGAGCATAACTTGGAGCAAAAGTGCAACTTTTGTAGAATGAACTGAAAACTCATATTTTGTTCTAAAACAGTGTTTGGATGTGATAACAAGCTGTTTTATCATGTTTGTAATGTTACACATGCATTTCCTAACAAGTAGTAAGGCTTGCATTAAGGCATTCAAAACAGCGTTTGCTGGCGTTGTAAGAGCTCTAAACAGTGTTTCTGAGCATAACTTGTGGCAAAAGTGCAACTTTTGAAGAATGAAAAGAAAACTCATATTTTGAATGAAAACAGTGTTTGGATGTGATAACAAGCTGTTTTATCATGTTTGTAATGTTACACATGCATTTCCAAACAAGTAGTAAGTCTTTTATTAAGGCGTTCAAAACAGCGTTTGCTGGCGCTGTAAGCGCTCTAAACAGTGTTTCTGAGCATAACTTGTGGCAAAAGTGCAACTTTTGAAGAATGAACTGAAAACTCATATTTTGTTCCAAAACAGTGTTTGGATGTGATAACAAGCTGTTTTATCATGTTTGTAATGTTACACATGCATTTCCTAACAAGTAGTAAGGCTTGCATTAAGGCGTTCAAAACAGCGTTTGCTGGCGCTGTAAGCGCTCTAAACAGTGTTTCTGAGCATAACTTGTGGCAAAAGTGCAACTTTTGAAGAATGAAAAGAAAACTCATATTTTGAATGAAAACAGTGTTTGGATGTGATAACAAGCTGTTTTATCATGTTTGTAATGTTACACATGCATTTCCAAACAAGTAGTAAGTCTTGTATTAAGGCGTTCAAAACAGCGTTTGCTGGCGCTGTAAGCGCTCTAAACAGTGTTTCTGAGCATAACTTGGAGCAAAAGTGCAACTTTTGAAGAATGAAAAGAAAACTCATATTTTGAATGAAAACAGTGTTTGGATGTGATAACAAGCTGTTTTATCATGTTTGTAATGTTACACATGCATTTCCAAACAAGTAGTAAGTCTTGTATTAAGGCGTTCAAAACAGCGTTTGCTGGCGCTGTAAGCGCTCTAAACAGTGTCTCTGAGCATAACTTATGGCAAAAGTGCAACTTTTGAAGAATGAACTGAAAACTCATATTTTGTTCCAAAACAGTGTTTGGATGTGATAACAAGCTGTTTTATCATGTTTGTAATGTTACACATGCATTTCCTAACAAGTAGTAAGGCTTGCATTAAGGCATTCAAAACAGCGTTTGCTGGCGTTGTAAGAGCTCTAAACAGTGTTTCTGAGCATAACTTGTGGCAAAAGTGCAACTTTTGAAGAATGAAAAGAAAACTCATATTTTGAATGAAAACAGTGTTTGGATGTGATAACAAGCTGTTTTATCATGTTTGTAATGTTACAAATGCATTTCCAAACAAGTAGTAAGTCTTGTATTAAGGGGTTCAAAACAGCGTTTGCTGGCGCTGTAAGCGCTCTAAACAGTTTTTCTGAGCATAACTTGGAGCAAAAGTGCAACTTTTGAAGAATGAACTGAAAACTCATATTTTGTTCTAAAACAGTGTTTGGATGTGATAACAAGCTGTTTTATCATGTTTGTAATGTTACACATGCATTTCCAAACAAGTAGTAAGTCTTGTATTAAGGCGTTCAAAACAGTGTTTGCTGGCGCTGTAAGCGCTCTAAACAGTGTTTCTGAGCATAACTTGGAGCAAAAGTGCAACTTTTGTAGAATGAACTGAAAACTCATATTTTGTTCTAAAACAGTGTTTGGATGTGATAACAAGCTGTTTTATCATGTTTGTAATGTTACACATGCATTTCCAAACAAGTAGTAAGTCTTGTATTAAGGCGTTCAAAACAGCGTTTGCTGGCACTGTAAGCGCTCTAAACAGTGTTTCTGAGCATAACTTGGAGCAAAAGTGCAACTTTGAAGAATGAACTGAAAACTCATATTTTGTTCCAAAACAGTGTTTGGATGTGATAACAAGCTGTTTTATCATGTTTGTAATGTTACACATGCATTTCCTAACAAGTAGTAAGGCTTGCATTAAGGCATTCAAAACAGCGTTTGCTGGCGTTGTAAGAGCTCTAAACAGTGTTTCTGAGCATAACTTGTGGCAAAAGTGCAACTTTTGAAGAATGAAAAGAAAACTCATATTTTGAATGAAAACAGTGTTTGGATGTGATAACAAGCTGTTTTATCATGTTTGTAATGTTACACATGCATTTCCAAACAAGTAGTAAGTCTTTTATTAAGGCGTTCAAAACAGCGTTTGCTGGCGCTGTAAGCGCTCTAAACAGTGTTTCTGAGCATAACTTGTGGCAAAAGTGCAACTTTTGAAGAATGAACTGAAAACTCATATTTTGAATGAAAACAGTGTTTGGATGTGATAACAAGCTGTTTTATCATGTTTGTAATGTTACACATGCATTTCCAAACAAGTAGTAAGTCTTGTATTAAGGCGTTCAAAACAGCGTTTGCTGGCGCTGTAAGCGCTCTAAACAGTGTTTCTGAGCATAACTTGTGGCAAAAGTGCAACTTTTGAAGAATGAACTGAAAACTCATATTTTGTTCCAAAACAGTGTTTGGATGTGATAACAAGCTGTTTTATCATGTTTGTAATGTTACACATGCATTTCCTAACAAGTAGTAAGGCTTGCATTAAGGCGTTCAAAACAGCGTTTGCTGGCGCTGTAAGCGCTCTAAACAGTGTTTCTGAGCATAACTTGTGGCAAAAGTGCAACTTTTGAAGAATGAAAAGAAAACTCATATTTTGAATGAAAACAGTGTTTGGATGTGATAACAAGCTGTTTTATCATGTTTGTAATGTTACACATGCATTTCCAAACAAGTAGTAAGTCTTGTATTAAGGCGTTCAAAACAGCGTTTGCTGGCGCTGTAAGCGCTCTAAACAGTGTTTCTGAGCATAACTTGGAGCAAAAGTGCAACTTTTGAAGAATGAACTGAAAACTCATATTTTGTTCTAAAACAGTGTTTGGATGTGATAACAAGCTGTTTTATCATGTTTGTAATGTTACACATGCATTTCCTAACAAGTAGTAAGGCTTGCATTAAGGCGTTCAAAACAGCGTTTGCTGGCGTTGTAAGAGCTCTAAACAGTGTTTTCTGAGCATAACTTGTGGCAAAAGTGCAACTTTTGAAGAATGAAAAGAAAACTCATATTTTGAATGAAAACAGTGTTTGGATGTGATAACAAGCTGTTTTATCATGTTTGTAATGTTACACATGCATTTCCAAACAAGTAGTAAGTCTTGTATTAAGGCGTTCAAAACAGTGTTTGCTGGCGCTGTAAGCGCTCTAAACAGTGTTTCTGAGCATAACTTGGAGCAAAAGTGCAACTTTTGTAGAATGAACTGAAAACTCATATTTTGTTCTAAAACAGTGTTTGGATGTGATAACAAGCTGTTTTATCATGTTTGTAATGTTACACATGCATTTCCAAACAAGTAGTAAGTCTTGTATTAAGGCGTTCAAAACAGCGTTTGCTGGCACTGTAAGCGCTCTAAACAGTGTTTCTGAGCATAACTTGGAGCAAAAGTGCAACTTTTGAAGAATGAACTGAAAACTCATATTTTGTTCCAAAACAGTGTTTGGATGTGATAACAAGCTGTTTTATCATGTTTGTAATGTTACACATGCATTTCCTAACAAGTAGTAAGGCTTGCATTAAGGCATTCAAAACAGCGTTTGCTGGCGTTGTAAGAGCTCTAAACAGTGTTTCTGAGCATAACTTGTGGCAAAAGTGCAACTTTTGAAGAATGAAAAGAAAACTCATATTTTGAATGAAAACAGTGTTTGGATGTGATAACAAGCTGTTTTATCATGTTTGTAATGTTACACATGCATTTCCAAACAAGTAGTAAGTCTTTTATTAAGGCGTTCAAAACAGCGTTTGCTGGCGCTGTAAGCGCTCTAAACAGTGTTTCTGAGCATAACTTGTGGCAAAAGTGCAACTTTTGAAGAATGAACTGAAAACTCATATTTTGTTCCAAAACAGTGTTTGGATGTGATAACAAGCTGTTTTATCATGTTTGTAATGTTACACATGCATTTCCTAACAAGTAGTAAGGCTTGCATTAAGGCGTTCAAAACAGCGTTTGCTGGCGCTGTAAGCGCTCTAAACAGTGTTTCTGAGCATAACTTGTGGCAAAAGTGCAACTTTTGAAGAATGAAAAGAAAACTCATATTTTGAATGAAAACAGTGTTTGGATGTGATAACAAGCTGTTTTATCATGTTTGTAATGTTACACATGCATTTCCAAACAAGTAGTAAGTCTTGTATTAAGGCGTTCAAAACAGCGTTTGCTGGCGCTGTAAGCGCTCTAAACAGTGTTTCTGAGCATAACTTGGAGCAAAAGTGCAACTTTTGAAGAATGAAAAGAAAACTCATATTTTGAATGAAAACAGTGTTTGGATGTGATAACAAGCTGTTTTATCATGTTTGTAATGTTACACATGCATTTCCAAACAAGTAGTAAGTCTTGTATTAAGGCGTTCAAAACAGCGTTTGCTGGCGCTGTAAGCGCTCTAAACAGTGTCTCTGAGCATAACTTATGGCAAAAGTGCAACTTTTGAAGAATGAACTGAAAACTCATATTTTGTTCCAAAACAGTGTTTGGATGTGATAACAAGCTGTTTTATCATGTTTGTAATGTTACACATGCATTTCCTAACAAGTAGTAAGGCTTGCATTAAGGCATTCAAAACAGCGTTTGCTGGCGTTGTAAGAGCTCTAAACAGTGTTTCTGAGCATAACTTGTGGCAAAAGTGCAACTTTTGAAGAATGAAAAGAAAACTCATATTTTGAATGAAAACAGTGTTTGGATGTGATAACAAGCTGTTTTATCATGTTTGTAATGTTACAAATGCATTTCCAAACAAGTAGTAAGTCTTGTATTAAGGGGTTCAAAACAGCGTTTGCTGGCGCTGTAAGCGCTCTAAACAGTTTTTCTGAGCATAACTTGGAGCAAAAGTGCAACTTTTGAAGAATGAACTGAAAACTCATATTTTGTTCTAAAACAGTGTTTGGATGTGATAACAAGCTGTTTTATCATGTTTGTAATGTTACACATGCATTTCCAAACAAGTAGTAAGTCTTGTATTAAGGGGTTCAAAACAGCGTTTGCTGGCGCTGTAAGCGCTCTAAACAGTGTTTCTGAGCATAACTTGTGGCAAAAGTGCAACTTTTGAAGAATGAACTGAAACTCATATTTTGTTCCAAAACAGTGTTTGGATGTGATAACAAGCTGTTTTATCATGTTTGTAATGTTACACATGCATTTCCTAACAAGTAGTAAGGCTTGCATTAAGGCATTCAAAACAACGTTTGCTGGCGTTGTAAGAGCTCTAAACAGTGTTTCTGAGCATAACTTGTGGCAAAAGTGCAACTTTTGAAGAATGAAAAGAAAACTCATATTTTGAATGAAAACAGTGTTTGGATGTGATAACAAGCTGTTTTATCATGTTTGTAATGTTACACATGCATTTCCAAACAAGTAGTAAGTCTTGTATTAAGGCGTTCAAAACAGCGTTTGCTGGCGCTGTAAGCGCTCTAAACAGTGTTTCTGAGCATAACTTGGAGCAAAAGTGCAACTTTTGAAGAATGAACTGAAAACTCATATTTTGTTCTAAAACAGTGTTTGGATGTGATAACAAGCTGTTTTATCATGTTTGTAATGTTACACATGCATTTCCTAACAAGTAGTAAGGCTTGCATTAAGGCGTTCAAAACAGCGTTTGCTGGCGCTGTAAGCGCTCTAAACAGTGTTTCTGAGCATAACTTGTGGCAAAAGTGCAACTTTTGAAGAATGAACTGAAAACTCATATTTTGTTCCAAAACAGTGTTTGGATGTGATAACAAGCTGTTTTATCATGTTTGTAATGTTACACATGCATTTCCTAACAAGTAGTAAGGCTTGCATTAAGGCGTTCAAAACAGCGTTTGCTGGCGTTGTAAGAGCTCTAAACAGTGTTTCTGAGCATAACTTGTGGCAAAAGTGCAACTTTTGAAGAATGAAAAGAAAACTCATATTTTGAATGAAAACAGTGTTTGGATGTGATAACAAGCTGTTTTATCATGTTTGTAATGTTACACATGCATTTCCAAACAAGTAGTAAGTCTTGTATTAAGGCGTTCAAAACAGTGTTTGCTGGCGCTGTAAGCGCTCTAAACAGTGTTTCTGAGCATAACTTGGAGCAAAAGTGCAACTTTTGTAGAATGAACTGAAAACTCATATTTTGTTCTAAAACAGTGTTTGGATGTGATAACAAGCTGTTTTATCATGTTTGTAATGTTACACATGCATTTCCAAACAAGTAGTAAGTCTTGTATTAAGGCGTTCAAAACAGCGTTTGCTGGCACTGTAAGCGCTCTAAACAGTGTTTCTGAGCATAACTTGGAGCAAAAGTGCAACTTTTGAAGAATGAACTGAAAACTCATATTTTGTTCCAAAACAGTGTTTGGATGTGATAACAAGCTGTTTTATCATGTTTGTAATGTTACACATGCATTTCCTAACAAGTAGTAAGGCTTGCATTAAGGCATTCAAAACAGCGTTTGCTGGCGTTGTAAGAGCTCTAAACAGTGTTTCTGAGCATAACTTGTGGCAAAAGTGCAACTTTTGAAGAATGAAAAGAAAACTCATATTTTGAATGAAAACAGTGTTTGGATGTGATAACAAGCTGTTTTATCATGTTTGTAATGTTACACATGCATTTCCAAACAAGTAGTAAGTCTTTTATTAAGGCGTTCAAAACAGCGTTTGCTGGCGCTGTAAGCGCTCTAAACAGTGTTTCTGAGCATAACTTGTGGCAAAAGTGCAACTTTTGAAGAATGAACTGAAAACTCATATTTTGAATGAAAACAGTGTTTGGATGTGATAACAAGCTGTTTTATCATGTTTGTAATGTTACACATGCATTTCCAAACAAGTAGTAAGTCTTGTATTAAGGCGTTCAAAACAGCGTTTGCTGGCGCTGTAAGCGCTCTAAACAGTGTTTCTGAGCATAACTTGTGGCAAAAGTGCAACTTTTGAAGAATGAACTGAAAACTCATATTTTGTTCCAAAACAGTGTTTGGATGTGATAACAAGCTGTTTTATCATGTTTGTAATGTTACACATGCATTTCCTAACAAGTAGTAAGGCTTGCATTAAGGCGTTCAAAACAGCGTTTGCTGGCGCTGTAAGCGCTCTAAACAGTGTTTCTGAGCATAACTTGTGGCAAAAGTGCAACTTTTGAAGAATGAAAAGAAAACTCATATTTTGAATGAAAACAGTGTTTGGATGTGATAACAAGCTGTTTTATCATGTTTGTAATGTTACACATGCATTTCCAAACAAGTAGTAAGTCTTGTATTAAGGCGTTCAAAACAGCGTTTGCTGGCGCTGTAAGCGCTCTAAACAGTGTTTCTGAGCATAACTTGGAGCAAAAGTGCAACTTTTGAAGAATGAAAAGAAAACTCATATTTTGAATGAAAACAGTGTTTGGATGTGATAACAAGCTGTTTTATCATGTTTGTAATGTTACACATGCATTTCCAAACAAGTAGTAAGTCTTGTATTAAGGCGTTCAAAACAGCGTTTGCTGGCGCTGTAAGCGCTCTAAACAGTGTCTCTGAGCATAACTTATGGCAAAAGTGCAACTTTTGAAGAATGAACTGAAAACTCATATTTTGTTCCAAAACAGTGTTTGGATGTGATAACAAGCTGTTTTATCATGTTTGTAATGTTACACATGCATTTCCTAACAAGTAGTAAGGCTTGCATTAAGGCATTCAAAACAGCGTTTGCTGGCGTTGTAAGAGCTCTAAACAGTGTTTCTGAGCATAACTTGTGGCAAAAGTGCAACTTTTGAAGAATGAAAAGAAAACTCATATTTTGAATGAAAACAGTGTTTGGATGTGATAACAAGCTGTTTTATCATGTTTGTAATGTTACAAATGCATTTCCAAACAAGTAGTAAGTCTTGTATTAAGGGGTTCAAAACAGCGTTTGCTGGCGCTGTAAGCGCTCTAAACAGTTTTTCTGAGCATAACTTGGAGCAAAAGTGCAACTTTTGAAGAATGAACTGAAAACTCATATTTTGTTCTAAAACAGTGTTTGGATGTGATAACAAGCTGTTTTATCATGTTTGTAATGTTACACATGCATTTCCAAACAAGTAGTAAGTCTTGTATTAAGGGGTTCAAAACAGCGTTTGCTGGCGCTGTAAGCGCTCTAAACAGTGTTTCTGAGCATAACTTGTGGCAAAAGTGCAACTTTTGAAGAATGAACTGAAAACTCATATTTTGTTCCAAAACAGTGTTTGGATGTGATAACAAGCTGTTTTATCATGTTTGTAATGTTACACATGCATTTCCTAACAAGTAGTAAGGCTTGCATTAAGGCATTCAAAACAACGTTTGCTGGCGTTGTAAGAGCTCTAAACAGTGTTTCTGAGCATAACTTGTGGCAAAAGTGCAACTTTTGAAGAATGAAAAGAAAACTCATATTTTGAATGAAAACAGTGTTTGGATGTGATAACAAGCTGTTTTATCATGTTTGTAATGTTACACATGCATTTCCAAACAAGTAGTAAGTCTTGTATTAAGGCGTTCAAAACAGCGTTTGCTGGCGCTGTAAGCGCTCTAAACAGTGTTTCTGAGCATAACTTGGAGCAAAAGTGCAACTTTTGAAGAATGAACTGAAAACTCATATTTTGTTCTAAAACAGTGTTTGGATGTGATAACAAGCTGTTTTATCATGTTTGTAATGTTACACATGCATTTCCTAACAAGTAGTAAGGCTTGCATTAAGGCGTTCAAAACAGCGTTTGCTGGCGCTGTAAGCGCTCTAAACAGTGTTTCTGAGCATAACTTGTGGCAAAAGTGCAACTTTTGAAGAATGAACTGAAAACTCATATTTTGTTCCAAAACAGTGTTTGGATGTGATAACAAGCTGTTTTATCATGTTTGTAATGTTACACATGCATTTCCTAACAAGTAGTAAGGCTTGCATTAAGGCGTTCAAAACAGCGTTTGCTGGCGTTGTAAGAGCTCTAAACAGTGTTTCTGAGCATAACTTGTGGCAAAAGTGCAACTTTTGAAGAATGAAAAGAAAACTCATATTTTGAATGAAAACAGTGTTTGGATGTGATAACAAGCTGTTTTATCATGTTTGTAATGTTACACATGCATTTCCAAACAAGTAGTAAGTCTTGTATTAAGGCGTTCAAAACAGTGTTTGCTGGCGCTGTAAGCGCTCTAAACAGTGTTTCTGAGCATAACTTGGAGCAAAAGTGCAACTTTTGTAGAATGAACTGAAAACTCATATTTTGTTCTAAAACAGTGTTTGGATGTGATAACAAGCTGTTTTATCATGTTTGTAATGTTACACATGCATTTCCAAACAAGTAGTAAGTCTTGTATTAAGGCGTTCAAAACAGCGTTTGCTGGCACTGTAAGCGCTCTAAACAGTGTTTCTGAGCATAACTTGGAGCAAAAGTGCAACTTTTGAAGAATGAACTGAAAACTCATATTTTGTTCCAAAACAGTGTTTGGATGTGATAACAAGCTGTTTTATCATGTTTGTAATGTTACACATGCATTTCCTAACAAGTAGTAAGGCTTGCATTAAGGCATTCAAAACAGCGTTTGCTGGCGTTGTAAGAGCTCTAAACAGTGTTTCTGAGCATAACTTGTGGCAAAAGTGCAACTTTTGAAGAATGAAAAGAAAACTCATATTTTGAATGAAAACAGTGTTTGGATGTGATAACAAGCTGTTTTATCATGTTTGTAATGTTACACATGCATTTCCAAACAAGTAGTAAGTCTTTTATTAAGGCGTTCAAAACAGCATTTGCTGGCGCTGTAAGCGCTCTAAACAGTGTTTCTGAGCATAACTTGTGGCAAAAGTGCAACTTTTGAAGAATGAAAAGAAAACTCATATTTTGAATGAAAACAGTGTTTGGATGTGATAACAAGCTGTTTTATCATGTTTGTAATGTTACACATGCATTTCCAAACAAGTAGTAAGTCTTGTATTAAGGCGTTCAAAACAGCGTTTGCTGGCGCTGTAAGCGCTCTAAACAGTGTTTCTGAGCATAACTTGGAGCAAAAGTGCAACTTTTGAAGAATGAAAAGAAAACTCATATTTTGAATGAAAACAGTGTTTGGATGTGATAACAAGCTGTTTTATCATGTTTGTAATGTTACACATGCATTTCCAAACAAGTAGTAAGTCTTGTATTAAGGCGTTCAAAACAGCGTTTGCTGGCGCTGTAAGCGCTCTAAACAGTGTCTCTGAGCATAACTTATGGCAAAAGTGCAACTTTTGAAGAATGAACTGAAAACTCATATTTTGTTCCAAAACAGTGTTTGGATGTGATAACAAGCTGTTTTATCATGTTTGTAATGTTACACATGCATTTCCTAACAAGTAGTAAGGCTTGCATTAAGGCATTCAAAACAGCGTTTGCTGGCGTTGTAAGAGCTCTAAACAGTGTTTCTGAGCATAACTTGTGGCAAAAGTGCAACTTTTGAAGAATGAAAAGAAAACTCATATTTTGAATGAAAACAGTGTTTGGATGTGATAACAAGCTGTTTTATCATGTTTGTAATGTTACACATGCATTTCCAAACAAGTAGTAAGTCTTTTATTAAGGCGTTCAAAACAGCGTTTGCTGGCGCTGTAAGCGCTCTAAACAGTGTTTCTGAGCATAACTTGTGGCAAAAGTGCAACTTTTGAAGAATGAACTGAAAACTCATATTTTGAATGAAAACAGTGTTTGGATGTGATAACAAGCTGTTTTATCATGTTTGTAATGTTACACATGCATTTCCAAACAAGTAGTAAGTCTTGTATTAAGGCGTTCAAAACAGCGTTTGCTGGCGCTGTAAGCGCTCTAAACAGTGTTTCTGAGCATAACTTGTGGCAAAAGTGCAACTTTTGAAGAATGAAAAGAAAACTCATATTTTGAATGAAAACAGTGTTTGGATGTGATAACAAGCTGTTTTATCATGTTTGTAATGTTACACATGCATTTCCAAACAAGTAGTAAGTCTTGTATTAAGGCGTTCAAAACAGCGTTTGCTGGCGCTGTAAGCGCTCTAAACAGTGTCTCTGAGCATAACTTGTGGCAAAAGTGCAACTTTTGAAGAATGAACTGAAAACTCATATTTTTGTTCCAAAACAGTGTTTGGATGTGATAACAAGCTGTTTTATCATGTTTGTAATGTTACACATGCATTTCCTAACAAGTAGTAAGGCTTGCATTAAGGCATTCAAAACAGCGTTTGCTGGCGTTGTAAGAGCTCTAAACAGTGTTTCTGAGCATAACTTGTGGCAAAAGTGCAACTTTTGAAGAATGAAAAGAAAACTCATATTTTGAAT